>NC_088880.1:19128120-19254150 GCF_032884065.1 Artemia franciscana | reverse complement strand
TAATAAATAAATAAATATGGGAACATTTTGAATATTATGGAGGATCGAAAGAAGGTATAGAAATTTACGCAAATTACAGAAAATCTGGAAAAATTCAAGTTTAGAAGTGCAGTTTAAAAAAAAATCAATAAAAAGAAAAGTTTTGAAAAATCAACGAAGGTAAGAAATGAAGGCTAACCAGAATTTCAGAAAATCTGGAAAATTTCAAGTTTGGGGTTGTAATTAAAAAAGAAAAGGCTACACAAGTTGCCCATTGTTAGCATATAAGATTTCTATGAAAGGAGTGGTCGTATAAGCTTTGAAGGAGACTCATTTGATTGGAAATTGAAAGTTCTTGTGCCGTTTTTTGAGTTTAAAAGTAATAGTTGGGCAGTTAACTCCCTTCCAAGCTCTTTTTCCCCAAATAAGTCTACATTTAAGTTACGAGTGTTTGAATAATTGCATATAAATTAAAATGTAACATTCTCCCTGTGAAAATTCCGTTCCCCTCAAAATAGATTCCCACAAAGAAAATTTATTTTGAAGAGGGCAATAACCTATGATACCTGTTCAAACAAGCATTCTTCCGATATTCTAAGACCATTAATCGATACAATCCCCCCTGGAAATAAAAACACAAATAAACAATTAAATAAACACGCATCCGTGACCTTTCTTCTGAAAACAGCACTAAATTGAATATTTTTGTAGATAAGAACTTGAAACATCTGCGATAGGGTTTTCTGATAAGTCAAATATAATAGTGTGATTTTCATTAAGACTACTTGACTGATTTGGTGTGTTTTGCCCCTTTTTCAAATATAAGTTAAATTTAATATTAAATTTAAATATTAGTTAAATTCTCAGGCCTGTAGTGTTTGATGGTTAACATGAAACTTTGTGAATTTTATATACTGATAATCAGTCCATTTTTTCTAATGGGCATAAAAAGAACATTGTTTTGATTTACCTATTGCTATCAATATCAGTTTCTGAAAAATCTCTCTCTGTGTGTGTGTGTGTGTGTGTGTGTGTGTGTGTGTGTGTGTGTGTGTGTGTGTGTGTGTGTGTGTGTGTGTGTGTGTGTGTGTGTGTGTGTGTGTGTGTGTGTGTGTGTCACGATTATTACACCGTTAGGGATGAAATTTCGATTACATAACATACTGCCATTCTAAATCTGGGTTCTATACATCCTTTTTGCAGGCGAAAAACTTTGGAACTGCTATTGTCTTGCCAGCTCTGTTTAGCAGATTTCTTATTGGCTGGGTGGCAAACGTTATATTTGTTCTCTATGCTTTCTGCGCAGCAAGATGGTTCTGTTGCAAGAAAAAAGACAACAAGTTTGACAATGAAGAAGAAAAGGCTGAAGTAAGTATCAACCCCATGCATATATGTGGTTAGTCTATCCAGAATAGCGTAGGAACATTGCCATAACCTGAAAAGGGTTCAACTCAAAACTAGCCTTTGCTAACTTACTAGACACCTACCCATTTCACTCAATAGAAGATTAGTTTTTGCTTCATCCCGGTCATCTGTATCTAAAAGCCAAAGATATCTGAAATTTGAAGCTTTAACTACACCAAATATTTTGTCCATGGAGGCCACGGCACAATTTCTTAGAACGGCGATAATGTAATGTGTAGTTCATTTGGGAAGCAAGCAAGTAAGAAAACTCTATGCTTAATTTGTAGAATTCCGCTAAGCATGCAATAGGTTATTTCAGAGTTAAAAAAGGATTCTGCAATGATAATTATATTTTTGTCTCTCAGTAAAGTTTGGAGCAATGAACTTCGGTGAATTCAGTTTAGCGTGGCATACATTTCATGATTTAGGTTGAGTCAACTAATAGCACCTCCCCCCTGTTTTCAGGTAGTAATAAACTTGGGTATAGTAGGGCTTTCCAAATAATAAAACCATATTTTGTCTCTTCATGAAAAACTAATTTTCTATAAGTCTAAGAGTTTGGTCCTTATTCTGACAGAAATATAGCTTAGGTTTTTTTTTTTATTGAAGCGCCACTAGAAGCATAAAACCCGAACTAGCTTCAAAGATGCTTTATAGTCTAAGCTATTTTCAGAGCCATCCACCCAGAAGAGGCGCCTTTGCTATTCTAATGGATAAGTTTGAAGCAGGGGAAGAGTTTAAGTTAACTAGCATTAGCGTTAATTTTCCTAGTCACAAATTGAGCTGTATCTCTCTCATTTTAACGGTATAATTTTTGACTTTAAGAAAAGAATGAATTAACGACTAATGAGGGTCGGAAGAATCGACAAATTTATTTTTGGGACAGTCGCACATAACATACATTAAATTTAATTGATAAAGCTAAAATCGAACTGGTAAGTTTGCATCGATTAACATAAAAAAAGAAGTAATAAAATAAGTCACAATAAAATACACAAAAGAGTATTCTACCCAACTCAATATTTGTCCTTCTTTCCACTTTGAGTTCTTATTTATTCAACCTTTCACTAGCTAGTTATTTTTGTTTACTTTGCTTAATGCAAATGCAATATGGCTAAATAAAGGCAAATATATAAAACTAGCTGTTGGGGTGGCGCTTCGCACCGCCCCAAAACCTAGTTTTTGGGGGCGCTTCGCGCCCCCCAAGCCCCCCCCCCCCGTGCGCGTAAGTCGTTACGCGCCATATTAGATACGCGCCATTGTAGTTGTGTCCCTCTGTCCCACCTGTGAATATAGATATATATATATATATATATATATATATATATATATATATATATATATATATATATATATATATATATATATATATATATATATGTTTTTAACTACGTAAAACTTGCGAATATACAACATTCTTCGCTGTCTTATTGTCTGTGCATATAAATAGATTGTCAGGTTTACCGACTCTTGACATGCAACATATAATTGTCCATGGGAAAACAATCCGTATTCAGATCTATACCTCATGATTCTAATGATTGCCCTTGAGCTTTGTTGATGGTGATTGCTAATCGACCATTCCCTGTGTCTTCGTCGTCATTTATATATCCCCCTGTGCCCCCCGGCGTCCCCGTTGTAGTTGTGTCCCTGTGTCCCGGTCGTCATTTATACTCCCTGTGTCCCGGTCGTCTTTTGTGTCCCGGTGTCCCAGTCTGTAATTTCTCTTTGAGTGTCCCGGTCTTCATTTATATTCCCTGTGTCCCGGTGTCCTGGTCGTCATTTGTGTCCCGGTGTCCCGGTCTGTATATACATTCGTTTTTGAATTGGTCTTTTTTTTAGTTTTTAGTTTTTTACCTTTTTTTAGTTTTTTTTTTAGTTATACCTCATGATTCTAATGATTGCCCTTGAGTTTTGTTGATGGTGATTGCTAATCGAATATTCCCTGTGTCCCCGTCGTCATTTATATATCCCCCTGTGCCCCCCGGCGTCCCCGTTGTAGTTGTGTCCCTGTGTCACGGTCATCATTTATATTCCCTGTGTCCCGGTCGTCATTTGTGTCCCGGTGTCCCGGTCTGTATATACATTCGTTTTTGAATTGGTATATGATGAAATAAATTTTTGTGTTTTTTCCTCTTTTTTCTTTTTAGTTTTTTTTTGGTTTTTACCTTTTTTTTAGTTTTTTTATTTTTTTCTTTTTCTTTTTAGTTTTTTTTTTGTAGTTTTTACCTTTTTAGTTTTTTTATTTTTATTTTAATTTTTTTTAATTTTGTTTTTCTCCTATATTTTTCAGTTTTTTTCCTTTTTTTATTTTTTTCTTTTTTAGTTTTTTTTAGCTTTTTTAGTTTTTTTTATTAGTTTTTAGTTTTTTTCTTTTTAGTTTTTTTTGTAGTTTTTACCTTTTTTTAGTTTTTAATTTTTCTTTTTAGTTTTTTTTTTGTAGTTTTTACCTAGCCAAGGTTCGACCCTGCAACCTCTCGGACCTAGAACCTGGAACATAACGCGTTACCAACTCAGCTACTTTGGGCTTGAATACATTCGTTTTTGAATTGGTATATGATGAAATAATTCAGACGTCATATGCGGACAGACAGACAGATAGACATAACACACATATAGCTTATTTATATTTATAGATAGATAGATTACAAAAATATGTGTCAAAGAGTAAAATAATTAAAGCTTTAAAGCTCATGCCATAAGAACTAACAGTAATTTTTTATCTTGCTGGTCGATAAAATTGACTTCTTTTTTTGACCTATAAACGAATTTTTGGGGCTCTCACCGCATATCTTATAACTAGTCAAATACCTTTAGCTCATCATAGACTTCAATTTGAAATAAAGACAGTATTGATTTTCAGGTAGACCTAGCCAGTTTTTATATAAAAACACTCAGCCCTTCTAGTTTTAGTCTTCAAATTGTTTAAGTTATCTGGATAGAAGGAAAAAGTTTGTTTTTTTTTAGCACTTTTTAGTGTAATTGGAGGTATAACCACGATTTTATATTTTATTTTACTTTTTCATAAATCTTGTTGTTGATTTATCCCCTTCGTGCTCAAAAATATAGGCCTATATTTTCGAACTATTCAAGGAGATTCTAATGTTTCTAATGATCTAGTACTCTGAGCGATTAATCAAGAGTCAACAGAATATTGACTCTTGATACTTATAAGTATATAAGTATATAAGTACTATACTTATAAGTATAGTACTCGTTAACATCTACGAATTAATTGACTAATATTAATTGATTGTGGCTGGTTCAGGATTCTCATCGAAAATAAATACCTATACAATTTTCTAGCCCAATTGAACCTTGAAAAATAAGCTTAATATTATACAATACAAAAAATTTGATTTTCTTTACTTAAAAATGACAAAGTTAAATACAGACTTCGAAATTAAGTGTTAGGTATAGACGAATTTTCTATAGCACTATGATTTTTTTAGCCTTTATTTTATACTTTACTGCAGTTGAATCAGTTAATTCATTCTTTTCTGGGAAGGGGGGGGGGTAATCTATCGTATTTGGTTTGCCTAATGACGTTGAAGATGAAAATATTTAAAACCATGACCACATTACATTTGTTAAATTTTCTTTCAAAGTGCCTTAAATTTTTTTATCCTAATGGGCAAGACTTTCACAATGCATTATGATTCCGAAGAACCTTGAGTATTCTGCGAAAAAAAAAATACCATAAAGGTTTATAAAGGCTATAACATTCATAAAGGCTATAAAAAAGTTAACAGATTTATATTTCAAACCAATCTTTGCTTTTAGCTCTACATTCGCATTTGTAGGCTATTCAGCTTTCCGTCACTTCACTCTTTTATTTTTATCCCCCCATTGTGCTTCCTGGCTGAAAGGCCTTGAGACGGTGATCAGCAACACCGATTCAGACTTAAAAAAAATCTAGTTCCGTATCCTTTACCTTTCACCTTCTCTCCACTCTTTCATGAATTGAAAGCTACTGGGTGTGAATTTTCAGGGTACAGTTTTTCATGTAACAATACAAATCTCGCCCTTGATGAGAACAATTTACGATGAAACGGATTGTTCATTGGCAATTTTTGTTGGGGAGAGGGTCCAGAAGTTTATCTCACTAGAATTACTAACTACATATAAAGGTAATAGGTCTTTCTACAACGACACATAAAACGATGACATCTTGTCTGAAAAAGAACAAGAAACGATCCAGATTCGACAGTGACAGATAAATACAATGGCAATTCAACCTTTTGCTCAACTGAAAAATTTTTCAAATGAGCAGGATAAGGCTTTATGTACCGTTCCCGACAGAGCTTTGCAGCACTGCTACAACAGCAAACATTTATTGAGTGAAATCTAAAATTTACCTTGTCTAAATTGCCGAAATTATAGGTTTTGCGTGGACCATTGGCAAAAATTAGAATTATGTAACAATATTACCAGAAATCTCCTGAAATGATTACCTGAAATTTTCCCTGGAGACCTCGAAGTTTTTCAGGGCCCTATGCTTCCCAAAAATTGAAAATAAAGAGGGAGAAAGAGAGAGAGAAAAAAAAAGAGATAGAGAGATAGACTGGAAAAGAAAGAGTCAGAGAGAGCAACCATGGAAAATATGGTAAGGATAAACATAATGGAAAAATAATATTATTAAGGGATCAAAAATATTTTGACATATGGATATAACGTTACCATATATACTAGAATCATTTAAGGACACGGTACTTGGTATTTCACAATAATTGATTATTATTTTTTTTATAGCTATGTTAACAGTCATGAAGTTTCATCAATCCGAAGTTGTAATTGTTTTTGTGACATAGTGTATATGTTTTGTTGATTTTATTCTAATCAAAAATAAAATTATTTTCAATGTTTCGTGAAGTCAAAATGAAGACTTTATTCGTGAACCGTAGGCAATAGACTGTTAAAAATAGTGGGAAAGATTTTCTTTTCTAATTTACTGCTTCAATTTTAATTGAAGGATTTGGCAGTACAGTAGACAAACTCGATTTATAGGCTGTTCCAAGTACTAATCAAATATTTTGTATTAGCGACCCCTAAGAAAGGAGCGATTCGTGCTGATAGTTTCTAAAACCTTAAAAAAGAAGTTTATTAAAAAGGTATGCATCAAAAGCCAATTGATTTTTGCATGCAATTACAAAATCCTGAAACTAATAAAGTGTAGAGGTATTGAGCCGAAAATATTTGTTCCCCAGGAATTTTCAAAATTCTGAAAAAAAGGAGAGAATGTCCCCCCCAAAAAGTAATCTTGTTGCAAAATACAACATCCAATAACTTCGCTGTTTTGTGTTGCAAAGCAGCACCTTTTGCCCGATGAAGGCAAAATTCTTGTTTGGGAAGGGGACATCTTGACATATGGAATTCATGAAAATGCTGCCCCCAAAAATTCATTTCTGATATTTCAGACCCCTCCCCTCGAGAAATTTTTAAAAGGGAATAACTTTCCCTTTTAAAATAGTTAATGTTTTACGAATAGTTAATGTTTTACGAATATCATACTTGAATGTAAAAAGTGGGGGTTGAAGAGGGACATAGTGACCTTCTTCACATCTAAGACAGCCCAGGATAAAACAGTTTGTACCGATGAACTGCAAGCAACGGACGGCCTTTGTTCCTAGAAACAAAACTTTTGTTTTGATTTCGTTGAACCTAAGCAAAAATTTTGATTGCAATATGTCTGACAATATACTCTTATCCTCAATGAAAATCTTTCACAAAGTTAGGTAATTATTTCCAGTTCTTTTGACCAGACCTCATCTTGAGTGCAGCTCTGTTTTCGTATCCGTTTACTAGATTGCAGCTCCCGCAGCAACCGTTACTCTGTTTTCGTATAAAGTCTCCTTGACATTGAATTTTGGCTTTTGGTTCATCCCTTCACACTGAATACCACAAGGTTCATATCCCTCCGCAAGGCCTTATGTTAACTTACCCGTAAGTCGAAACGCAATGAGCTTAGCATGTGGCTTGGTGTGAGGATGGGTGGTTCTTCCAAACTGACGACAAGGTAAGAGTAACAGTCTTCAAATCATTGGTGGAGGCATTTTATAAAGAGGATGTTAAAATGCTTGCTACTCATCATCAAGGGGATTATATAGAGAAGTAAGTTTGATGTAACCTTTTTTTTAGTTGTATTATCAGTCTTTTATACCTGTTTGCTCTTAAAAGCCAATGGGAAAGTAAAAGAGAATTATGTTTTGTAATTTACTTCCATTTTTACCGTGCATGAGCCCTTTCGAATGTCAAGTTTCTTATTTTGAAATTGCTATTTTGAAGAGAATGCACTATGAAATCGGAAGACCGAGCTGTTTGCTTTAGATCTTATCTGACAAAACTATAGCTACATAAGTTGAAGTGAAATGAAAGTTAGGTCAAGAACTACTACAATTTTATTTAAAATTAAAGGGAGACAGGATGTGGGGTGGGTACTTGAAAACAGTTTTTAAGCATCTATTAAGGTTGCATATCCATCCATGAGTTTCCTTTGCCAACCTCAAAACTTCTTAAATTTAACAAATTAAGCTCTTCTACAACCTTCCCGGTACAACATTTGACAAAAAAACAATCTAAAAAAAAATACAAAAGCTTAATGTTTTCATCTTACCAAGTAGTTCATGATAATGAACTGTTGTAAGGAGCGACTCAGCTCAATAGTAAACGAAACTCTAAAAAATGGAATTTTGATACCAATGGTTACATAAACAGAATCGTATTTTAATGCTGATTTCAAATATATAAGTTTCATCAAGTCCTACCCATCAGAAATTACGAGCCTGAGAAAATATGCCCTATTTTAGAAAATAGGGGGAAACACCCCCTAAAAGTCATAGAATCTTAACGAAAATCACACCGTCAGATTCAGCGTATCAGAGAAAGTTCCAAGCTCCTATCTACAAAAATGTGGAATTTTGTATTTTTTTGCCAGAATACAAATCACGGATGCGTGTTTATTTGTTTTTTTATTTCAGGGGTGATCATATCGACCCAGTGGTCCTAGAATTTTGCAAGAGGACTCATTCAAACGGAAATGATAAGTTCTAGTGCCCTTTTTAAGTGACCATAAAAATTGGAGGGCACCTAGGCCCCCTCCCTCGCTCATTTTTTTCCAAAGTCATCGGATCAAAATTCTGAGATAGCCATTTTATTCAGCATAGTCGAAAAACCTTATAACTATGTCTTTGGGACGAATTACTCCCCCACAGTCCCCGTGGGAGGGGCTGCAAGTTACAAATTTTGACCAGTGTTTGAATATAGTAATGGTTTTTGGGGAGTGTACAGACGTATTCAGGGGGGTTTTTTGGTTGGGAGGGGGTTGAGAAGAGGGGGTTATGTGGGGGATACCTTCAATGGGGGAATTCGTCATGGGAGAAGAATATTTCCATAAAGGGGGCGCAGCATTTTCTAGCATTATTTAAAAAAAACAATGAAAAAATAAATAAGCAAAAGTTTTTTCAACTGAAAGTAAGGATCAGCATTAAAAATTAAAACGAACAGAAAAAATTACGCATGTAAGGGGTTCACCTCCTCCTAATACCTCAGTCTTTAAGCAAAAGCATTTTTAGAAGTTTCAACTATTTATTTTTTACGGCCTTTGTGATTCAGGGGACAAAATTTAAGCTTTAGTGTAAAGAGCGACGTATTGACGAGTGGGTGAACCCTCTCATATACATAATAAAAACGTACGAATATAGAAGTTTGTTACGTAAGCTAATTCGTAAGTTACATATATCTTTTACTAATGAAAACGTTCGTAAAAACTAAAAGTTCTAGTTGCCTTTTTAAGTACCCAAAAAATTGGAGGGCAACTGGGCCTCCTCCCCCTCCTTTTTTCTCAAAATCATTCGATCAAAACTATGGGAAAGCCATTTAGCCAAATAAATAAATATGTAAATTTCGCTTTAATTATTCATCTGCGGAGACCCGAAATCAAAACATGGATTAACTAAAAAACGTTCAGAAATTAAATAAAAAAAACAAGTTTTTTTAACTGAAAGTAAGGAGTAATATTAAAACTTAAAACGAACAGAAATTACCCCGTATATGAAAGGGGTTTTTCCCTCTTCAACGCCCTGCTCTTTACGCTAAAGTTTTTACTGTTTTAAAAATTAGAGTTTAGAGAAAGAGTCAAACTTTAGCGCAAAGAGCAGGGCGTTGAAGAGGGAACAGCCCCTTTTTGCCGTAGCAAAAAACAGCAAATTTGCAGTCTCCGGTATTCGTTGTCATTACCTCTAGGATTCGAATTGGCCAGAGGAGATAGCCCGCAAATTTGGCTAGGAATAAATCACCGATTTTAATGTTTGCAGGATTCATGCCTAGTAAATGAAAGATTATAAAGTGAAAGAAACTTATCTTTCAGTGAGGGCCGAGCCTCACTAATGTATCCAAGTGAACAATCAGTCCAAACTGTGCGAGGTCGGCCCAACTGCTAATCTCTTCTCTACACTAAACAGCGTAATTAACGCGCAGGCAAATTATATCCAATTTTCTCTACACACCACACTTGGCTATCGTATCTAATTTTCTCAATTCAAAGCGCCAAAAATCTGATTGTGTGATAAATTCAAGTATCAGATTGCACAATTTCTGTAGTCACTGAATTAATTCATGGCTAAGGAATCAAGTTCAAACAATTCAAAAGTTCAAACAGGTGTAATCCCTTTGAGAGCTAGTTCAATACTGCAGCATATCAGTATATTGCAGGCATCTTCTTTGAATTAAATTCATTTTTTTCGGTAATCTCGGTTATAACGTTTTTTTTCTGATATTATGAGAAATAGAAACATTCAGATCGACATAAAGATTTTTAATTTTATGAATGGCTTAAGAATATTAAGTGGAAACTTTCAGGGCATGATGGGGGGGATGTACAACTGACGAAAAGGCAATATGCGCATACTTCCTTATATGAAATTACTCCGTATATGAAAGGGGATTTTCCTCTTCAACGCCCCGCTCTTTACGCTAAAGGTTTTTACTGTTTTAAGAGGTAGAGTTAAGAGAAAGTCAAAAAAGAGTCAAAGAGAAAAAAAGGACACTTTTTGGCATTTTTTCATAATCAATACCATATTTATTTATTTTTTCTTAACTGCAACTGCTTTTAATTTGTGTTTTGTGCTTTTCAGGTTCGTTTTCGTCTTAGGGATTTTTTTTTATCGTATCCGCACCACTTTCCTTTTGAAAAACTCGAAAATTCGAACGTGGTGAATTCAATTAATAAGAAAAATAAATTATGAGGCTGCTGATTCAGATTTAAAATTAATAAGAGATGATCTACAAAGATTAAATAAATGGGGTATTTTTGTTTGCTTTCAGCATATTCCTAGTCATAAAGGACTAATTCATAACGTGATTGCTGATAGGCTAGCAAATGAAGCAACAAACATTGACCCCCAACCAGAATCAAAATTGAGGAACCTACGAGATATTATGAAACACCGTGGACAAATAAAGTGTCTACCATTTCGAAATTCCCCATTTCGTTCTAGAGAAGACACAGTTTGGTACTATAGACTGAAATCAGGATATCTTTTTCTGAATTCTGTCCGATTTCAATGGAACTTATATGATTCACCACTATGCAGGTGGTGTTTAACAACAGAGGAAACTTCCCAACACATATTTTTTTATTGCCATATTCTTACACCCGAAACTAATAAGATTAAGATAATTAGTAAAATACTAAAGATTGAAGAAATGTTTGACTCCAACATCAGTTTACAACTACCTCCCAATACTGAAAGGCCGATTTATAGGGTGATGATCCAAATTATGAAAAAGACAATAGAAAACGAGCTAATTTATTAATGAAGATCTACTGTGTAGAAGAGAGCGAGAGTGAGTAGGAAGAGCCGCATTGGTACCAGCCGGCCTCTTGGCCTTAAACTGCTGGGAACAGGCACCTCAAGTACTCGCACTTCCCACAAACCAAACAGAAGGGAAGAGAGGATGAAAAAGGAGGATTGCTAGTGCCATCTTGAAGTCAAGAGGATGAAAGGACTGTAGGCAGTCTATATACCCTCATACAAATTCTGGAATTGGAAATTGGGGGTGAAACATGTGACTTGCTCAAAAGAGTTTAGAAAAAGTTTTTATTGATAAAAAAAAACAAGCAAGCATATAACTGCTGGTAAGTAAAAGCTTAAGGTGTTTTATAACTTGTAGTCGACACGAGTATGCAGAGGTGCGGCCTGGATAGTAGTTAGTAGCAAACTATCTGATCCTGATCTGATTTGCTGCTGCTTAATCGTTTTTTGGACAAGGGTGAACCTCAACAGCGTCTTCCCAAAGTCAACCTAATGGACACACGATTTTCGTTTTTTGCGTGTGGGGGGGGGGGACAAGGGACCCGATCCAAACACACAATAAAAAAAACTATGCAACTTTTGTGTGTTTTTTAGGTCAACTTAACAAAATTTTCAAGTATTCTTGAACATTTTCAAGTTACAAGTATAGGACCAGGGGACCTATCTAAACTTTCAAATATACTGGAAAATGAGCAGGTTCTCACATCATGTGATCAGGGGACCTATCTACACTTTCAAATATATTGGAAAAATGAGCGGGTTCTCATTCCATGTAACCAGGGGACCTATCTAAACTTTAAAATATACTGGAAAAATGAGGTCCACCCTCCGTGTGGCTTGGGGGGAAATATCCAATTTTTCAAATATACTAGAAATATGAGCAGGTTCTCACGCTAGCAAAATGACCCGGGTTGCCGGGCCCTGGAGCCTCTTGGAGTGCCCTTTGGATGCTTTTTGGGCCCCTACGATCGCTCTAGGTTGAATGAGGTTGCCCTGAGAATGGTCTAGGACCTTTTTGGGTGACCAGGAACTGCACTAGGAGGCCCCTACAGCGGTTCCCTTAAATCATCCTCAGGACCATAGAGCGATCCCAGGCATCCCTGGGGCCACTCTAGTATTGTAGACGTTTCAAGCTTCTATCTACAAAAATGTGGAATTTCACATTTTTTGCCAGAAGACAGATCACGGATGCGGGTTTATTTGTTTTTTTCCCACGAATGATCGAATCGACTCAGTGGTCCTAAAATGTCGCGAGAGGGCTCTTTATAACGGAAATTAAAAGTTACGGTGCCCTTTTTAAATGACCGAAAAAATTGGAGGGCACCTAGGCCCCCTCCCATGCTCATTTTCCCCCAAAGTCACTGGATCGAAATTCTGAAATAGCTGTTTTATTCACCATAATCGAAAAACCTAATAACTATGTCTTTGGGGACGACTTACTCCCCCAGAGTCCCCATGAGAGAGCTGCAAGTCACAGACTTTGACCAGTGTTTACATATAGTAATGGTTACTGAGAAGTATAGACAATTTCAGGGGGATTTTTTTAGTTTGGGGAAGAAGTTGAGGGGGGATTACATGGCAGGATCTTTCTATGGAAGAATTTGTCATGGGGAAGAGATTTTCAATAAAGGGGGTGCAGGATTTTCTAGCATTATTTAAAAAAAAAGAAAAATAAATATGAAACATTTCTTCAGCTGAAAGTAAGGAGCAGCCTTAAAACTTGAAACGAACAGAAATTATTACGCATATGAAGGGGTTCACTTCCTCTTAATACCTCCCTCTTTACGCAAAAGTATTTTTATTAATTTCAACTATTTATTCTACAGCCTTTGTGATTCACGGGTTATTCTTAAGGAATTGGGACAAAATTTAAGCTTTAATGTAAAGAGCGAGATATTGACGAGGGGGTGAACCACCTCATCTTCTATATATACAAAAATAAGTTGTTTGTTTGTGTGTGTCTGTTGAAAGACGTCATGTTTGTGTGTCGACTGACGTCATTGTAAGGATTGAGCATTATGCCGTCATGAAGTTGTTTGTCGACTGACGTCATGTTTGTCGACTGACGAAATTACAGACCGGGACACCGGGACACAAATGACGACCGGGACACAGGGACACAAGGAATATAAATGACGACCAGAACACTCAAAGAGAAATTACAGACTGGGACACCGGGACACAAATAAGAACCGGGACAAATGGAATATAAATGACGACCGGGACACAGGGACACAACTACAACAGGGACGCCTGGGGGCACAGGGGGATATATAAATGACGACCGGGACACAGGGAATGTTCGATTAGCAATCACCATCAACAAAGCTCAAGGGCAATCATTAGAATAATGAGGTATAGATCTGAATACGGATTGTTTTTCCCATGGACAACCGGGACACAACTGACGACCGGGACACAGGGAATATAAATGACGACCGGGACACTCAAAGAGAAATTACAGACCGGGACACCGGGACACAAATGACGACCGGGACACAGGGAATATAAATGACGACCGGGACACTCAAAGAGAAATAACAGACTAGGACACAAATGACGACAACTAATGTTTACGAAAAGGTAAATTTAGAGGATGAGAATATAATTGAAAAGACTAAAGAAATACTTTTTTTAAAAATTTTAATATTAAAATAAATGACAATGATAAAAAGTTCCCTTTCCTATATTGGACTGTAAAATTTCATAAGAATCCCCCCAAACCACGGTTTATTGCTGGAGCAGCTAAATGTCCAACCCGCATTGCTGCTACTGACTTCTCTCTAATTTTAAAGGAAATTATAAATAAACTTAAAACCTATTGTTCTGGTATTAAAAAATTTTCGAATTTCAATCCATATTGGAGTGTTAATAATTCACTGCGGGTGATAGATTCTTTAACAATGGTTTCAGCTAAAAGAATTGAGCCTTTCGATTTTGCGGCAATGTATACTAATTTATCACTTAATGTAGTGTTAGATAATTTAAAAACGGTTATCAAGAAATCTTTCCTCTTATATACTAAGAAGTTCTTAAAAATAGACACTTATAATAAAAAAGCTATATGGACAAATTGCTTTAAGACTACAGTTAACTTGAGATGTTACAGCTTAGATATGATTTCTGATTTATTTTATATAATACTTATATAAGATTTAATGGTAATTTGTACAAGCAAGTCGTGGGAATTCCCATGGGGGGGGGGGGGAAATGCCAGCCCATTTATAGCTGACTTGTTTTTAAGTCAACTAGAATATAATTATATGATGGATAAGAATAATCCAAATAATTTAAAACATGTTTTGTCAAATAATAAAAGATATTTAGTTGATATTTTGGTCTTAAACTGTAAGGATTTCATTGATATTTCTAAAAATATATATCCATTAGAGCTTACTCTTGAACCTAGTCATGGCGCTGGTCTTGAAGATTATTTCTTAGATATAAATATTAATATTTCTGATAATAATAAATTAAACTTTAAAATGTATAATAAAACGGATGATTTCGATTTTAAAGTGATTAATTTCCCATCCCCTGAAAGTAATATACACTCAAATATCACATATTCGGCGTTTTTCTCACAGTTATTTTGATATGCAAGGATTTGTAGTAATTATATTGAATTTAAAAATAGATGTAAAATCTTAAGCCAAAAATTGATATTAAGAGGTTTTTCTGCAAATAAATTAACTTGGCATTTTAAAAAATTTAGTTTTCATTATAACGAACTTTTAAATAAATACCGAAAGAATTATCTAGAAATACTTAGGGAAATTTTCGGTTAATTTCGTAGGTTCGCGAAAAGTTGATGTAGCGCCATCTATTTTGTGAATTGTGTATCTAAAAGAGCGGATTTTTCAAAAATTGTCACATGGTACTGATGAAATCTTTAATTGTTTTTGTTCATTCAGGTTTTTTGCAAAGAGTTATTATTTGTGATTTAGTAAAATTTATCACATTTAGTTTACCTATTGCTGCTAAACAGAGGATTATATTAACAGGATAAGCTTGTTTTGGTGTTACTTGGTTGTTCTGCATTTGCTTGTTTTTTTCATAGGTATATATTCTGGAAGGGATACCTGGCACGGGGATACCATAGGTATTCTGTGGTAGGCACAACACTTGACTGGGTAGAGAATTTAAAGTGCCGAAACCCTATAGACAAGTGTATTCTCCTGATGAGCCCTTGTGTTGGGTTGTTGCCTCGGAATTATTTGTCTTTACTGTTTTTATTGTTTGGTAAATGACGACTTATACTTATTGACGACATGACTGCCTGTCCATGGATTATTCTTTATGGTTGATTGTGTATGGCTATGCTGTTTGACCTATGTGATTTTACGGATGAGTAGGGTTAAGGCCTCATTCAAGTGCTGGTCTATATTAATCACTAATTTAGGAAAACAGTCTTACTTTTCTCCTTCTGTCCCCCTTTTTTTCTTTTTCTTTTTTTTAATGTGTTTGTGCTGTTGCATTGGTGATTTCTCTTTTTGTTATATATATCTATCTATATTCACAGGTGGGACACGTATTTTTTACGTGAGGGTGCTTGGGGGGGGGGGACACGAAGCGCCACACCAACAGCTAGTATGTAATAAAAACATACGAATATAGAAGTTCGTTACGTAAGTCAATTCGTAAATTACGTATATTTTTTACTAATGAAAACGTTCGTAAGAAATTAAAAGATCTAGTTGCCTTTTTAAGAAACCAAAAAACTGGAGGCAACTAGTCCTCCTCCCCCACTCTTTTTTTTCTCAAAATCTTCCGAGTAAAACTATGAGAAAGTCATTTAGCCCCAAAAAAATAATATGCAAATTTCGTTTTAATTATTTATGTGCGGAGAGCCAAAATCAAAACATGCATTAATTCAAAAATGTTCAGAAATTAAATAAGAAGACGAGTTTTTTTTAACTGAAAGTAAGGAGGGACATTACAACTTTAGCCTAAAGAGCGGGGCGTTGAGGAGGAAAAGTCCCTTTCACATACGGAGTAATTTTTGTTCGTTTTAAGTTTTAATGTCGCTGCTCATTTCCAGTTAAAAAAAAACTTTTTTTATGCTATTTAATCTCTCATATAAATAACACCTGTTTCAACTCGTCCTAACTGTACATGACTGAGAGAAAAAGAGTCAGCAAGGTAAATCAATCTACTGTTGGACGTGTAATACCCTTTACTATAATAGTAAAAATAATCAAAATATTGAGAAGGGAGAAATAATTGTAAATATAAAAACAATGCTTCATTTTCATGAGTATCGCTGCTTTTCAAGGAAATTGCTACTCATATCCTGGTATTTTTCTTTCTCTTTTGAACAGTGTTATTCTGTTGATTTTTGCCACGTTTGGGTGCCTTCTCCGGTGGGTCCTTAAGATGTCTTAGGTCAGCGCTGAACAGCACCTAAAAACAAATAATTATTGTGGTAATATAAAAAAGACAAATATTAAAAATGGTTTCAAAAGCATTTACAACCAAACGAAATTAGTATCAAACTTACGATCTGTCTGAAAACAAACAGCTGAAAAAACTATTTCGTTTATTTCATAGTTAAGGAGTATTTTTCCAGAAACTGGGAAAAGAGGAAGAGAAACTATTTGCTTTCCATGGAGGATATGAATAAAACCTCAAAACTTCAATATGAAACCTCAGAATTTGTTAATATATTAGTCATTCGCAAAAGTCAGCGTAGCAACACAAAGAAGCCACTTTTTTGGTGTGCTTTGAATCAAGTTTGACTAAAAGGAGCAAATATTGTTTATGATTTATGAGAATGCTTAGGGATACGGTAAAGATTAATAGCAGTCCTAGCAATAGTACCAGTTCCCACTCTTAGAAGTTGCCCATGTTGTTTGGTCTGGAGTTGGAATTTCATGGAATTCTTTTCTAGGAGGTAGAAGGAAGCGTAAATAAAGTACATTCAATTTATCCAGGGGTAGTATCCTTCAAACCAATCAAACAGTTCGTGGTAACGAACTGTAGTAAGGAGCGACCCGGCTCAATAGTAACCAAAACTCTAAAAAATGGAATTTTGATACCAATAGCTACATCAAAAGAATCGCATTTTAATGCTGGTTTTGAATATATAAGTTTCATCAAGTTTAGTCTTACCCATCAAAAGTTACGAGCCTGAGAAAATTTGCGTTATTTTAGAAAATAGGGGGAAACGCCCCCTAAAAGTCATAGAATCTTAACGAAAATCACACCATCAGATTCAGCGTATCAGAGAACCCTACTGTAGAAGTTTCGAGCTCCTATCTACAAAAATGTGGAATTTTGCATTTTTTGCCAGAAGGCAGATCACGGATGCGTGTTTATTTGTTTTTTTTTTTTTTTTTGTTTTTTTTTCCCAGGGGTGATCGTATCGACCCAGTTGTCCTAGAAAGTTGCAAGAGGGCTCATTCTAACGGAAATGAAAAGTTCTAGTGCCCTTTTTAAGTGACCAAAAAAATTGGAGGGCACCTAGGCCCCCTCCCACGCTAATTATTTTCCCAAAGTCAACGGATCAAAATTCTGAGATAGCCATTTTATTCAGCGTAGTCGAAAAACCTTATAACTATGTCTTTGGGGACGACTTACTCCCCCACAGTCCCCTTGGGAGGGGCAACAAGTTACAAACTTTGACCTGTGCTTACATATAGTAATGGTTATTGGGGAGTATACAGGCGTTTTCAGGAGGATTTTTTTGGTTTGGGGGAGGGGTTAAGAAGAGGGGGATATGCTGGGGGAACTTTCCTTCGAGAATTTGTAATGGGAGAAGAAAATTTCCATGAAGGGAGAGCAGGATTTACTAGCATTATTTAAAAAAAAAAAAACAATTAAAAAATAAAAGTGAAAAAGCTTTTTCAGCTGGAAGTAAGGAACAGCAATAAAACTTAAAACAAACAGAAATTATTACCCATATGTGGGGCTCACCTCCTTCTAATACCTCGCTCTTTACGCTAAAGTATTTTCAGTAATTTCAACTACTTATTCTACGGCTTTTGTGATTCAGGGGGTCATTCTTAATGAATTGGGATAAAATTTAAGCTTTAGTGTAAAGAGCGAGGTACTGACGATGGGGCGAATCCCCTCATATATGTAATAAAAACATGAGAATACAAAAGTTCTTTACGTAAGCTAATTTATAAGTTACGTAGATCTTTTACCAATAAAAAGATTCGTAAAAAATTAGAAGTTCTAGTTGCCTTTTTAATTAACCAAAAAATCGGGGGGCAACTAGGCTTCGTCCCCCGCTCTTTTTTTCTCAAAATCATTCGATCAAAATTATGAGAAAGCCATTGAGCCAAAAAAAATAAATATGCAAATTTCGTTTTGATTATTCCTCTGCGGAGAGCCAAAATCAAAACATGCATTGATTCAAAAACGTTCAGAAATTAAATAAAAAAAAACAAGTTTTTTTAACTGAAAGTAAGGAGCGACATTAAAACTTAAAACGTACAGAAATTACTTCGTATATGAAAGAGGCTGCTTCTTCATCAACGCCCCGCTCTTTACGCTAAAGTTTTTTACTGTTTTAAAAAGAAGAATTGAGAGAAAGAGTCAAACTTTAGCGTAAAGAGCGGGGCGTTGTTGAGGAAGCAGCCTCTTTCATATACGAAGTAATTTCTGTGCGTTTTAAGTTTTAATGTCGCTCCTTACTTTCAGTTAAAAAAAACTTGTTTTTTTTTATTTAATCTCAGGGAAGGGAAGATAGTGTTTTCTATCAACAATCGTTGAAGTATCAAGGACAGTGTAAATGGAATCTGATTGTTTTAATTTGCTAAGTGGAAACTGACGCAACGAAATGTATCTTCAAAAACTAGGAAAAGCTAGGGATCCAATATCAAGTAAAAAGAAACCTCTATTTTCAGTTATGGAGTGTTCAATAGCAGCAGGTGCAAAAAGAAAGAAATGGGAATAAAAAATCCGTGAAAAGTAAGCTAAGACTGGGACTAAACAGCAAAAGAAGGCGTGGCTTTCTTCTGAAGATTAATTTAGAGGAGTGGAGTTTTTCCGTGGGAGGTAGGGGGCGAGGATGGAACTTGAAGCGAGTAATGATTATTACTTTGCAGCCTATCTGACGTGTATCGGCAAAACTAGTGCAAATGAATCTGGTGGTTACGTTTCCCCTATGTTTGTGGTATTGCGGAGGACTGGCGCTTTACTGAAAACGCAAATCAATATAGAAGTTTTGGTACGATAAAAGTAAACCATTTAAGAACACTTTTAACAGTATAAAATTAAAACATGTTTTGATTGTTACTTTTTTTCCTTAAACTTTGTATCACTTCTCCACAATGAGCTCAGTTTAACCCTTAACTGGCAGGGTAGTGTCTATTAGACCTCAGCACACAGTGTTTTGCTGATATAGTGTTTCCATTCCAACAGTATTTCCAAATATGGCTAGGAAGCCAATTTCACGTGTATTCTTCGGACCAGTTGAGCTCTAAACCGAGGAGAAAAAACATCTCGAAATCACTTACAGATGCGTAGATAGAGGGCCCTGGGGTCTGTCAGACCCCACCCAGCAGTTTGCATAACTTTTTTGTGGCTTAACGGATAAACTAAGCTTACTAGACCCTTTCGGAATTTAATGTATAGCCATATTTTGAAAAAGACTAAGTTGTTTGTCTTTCAAAAATGAGGAACATTGCAGGCTAAATGGCTCTTGAAAACCAACGGAATTAAAGCAAAATTTTGCATACCTTCTTTTTTTTATTATAACCTAAACTTGGTGTGACTTTAGCTGATTTAACGTCCTTTCTTGCTCCGCGTGACTATTTCAATTTGACCTTAACATGTTTTTCACAGGTTCGTGCCAAAATCCTGTAGTTTCCCAATTTGGGTAAAATAGAGAAACTAAGAGATTTTTGTTTTATTATAAGAAAAAAATGACGAAAGTTTAGTTTATAAAGAATAAAAAGTATTATTAATGGAAAGAACATTAATCTTTTCGCAAGCCTTGAACACAATATCAAAACAAAAGGAAAATAAAAGCTGAAAAATAAACAAAGGACCTAAATCATAATGAGTTCCCATGTAAATGTTTACCCGAATTGCGTTTATCTTAAAATAGTAAAATTGGTCTTAGTAATTTATAAAAAAAAAAAGATTAGCAAAATAAATTGCTATGTTTCCAAACACATCAAAACACAACAAAGAGTTAATTGATTTAACAGTCTCTACTGTGATTTTAACTATATTTTATTTGTAACAATTGGATCTCTCCCTAATGCTTTGGGAGTCATAATTAGTCTGAAGATGTAAATTTTATACCTAGTTGACATCACGTAGCTGCAAGCCTTTTTAGGCCTTCTGTATCTCTTTGGAGAAATCAAGTCAGGAAGTGAGGATTGCGAAGGTATCTTTGCAGCTGATGGAACTGTGCCGGACATTTTCCGCGCTTTGATGAGCTGATGCGGTTCCAGTATTTAGAAAACTGTCTTCAGTTGAATAATAGACACACATGCAGCAAAAGAGGTGGACCTCTAAATCCCATCAAAGAGGTTTTTGACCTCTTCGTCACAAAAATGCAAAGCATATTACTCACGAGGCAAGTACTTGACGATTGATAAAAGGCTAGCTGCTTTTAAAGGACGGTGCAAATTTAAGATACACATTCCCTCAAAACCGAACAAAGTGTGGAATAAAAATTCAGTGCCTAGCGGTCTTGAAGACATTCTATCTGTCTAATACCTTTGTCTATGATGGGAAGGAAACACCTGTGGTTAAAATCCAGAAAGCTTCAGTTCCAACATGAAAATGTCATTGCCCCTGTTGATCACTTGAAGGGTTCCAACAGCAGCATCACAGCCAATAGCTGGTTCGCGTCTGTAGAGTTTATAGAAATGCTCACACCCTTAAGAATTACCTACGTAGGCACAGTGAGAGAGAAAAAAAGAGAGATCTCGCCCATTTCCTCGCTAGTCATGCAAAGGAGCCCAACTCGTTCATCTTTGGGCTTAGAGACCATCTGGTTGTGGTGCCGTTTGTTCCAAAAAAAACAAAACAAGCAGTAATTCTTGCTTCAGCGATGTACTTTTCATTAGATATCGATCATGAGAGTAGTAAAAAAGAGATAATCATGATGTACAACCCAACAAAAGTGGAGTAGACTCTCTAGACCAAAGGTGTTCTAATTACACGACTAGCCGCGCACGAGAAGATGGTCCATAGTGCTGTAGCTTGCGATCATGGACATAGCTTGAGTCAATGCCAACGTAATTCTGAGCTACTCAAGACCCCAGAAAATGACTTATCCAGAAGAAAAATGCTGATAGAGCTAAGACGATGCCTCATCGATCAACATCTTTGGATCAGAGAAACCCTTCAAACGACCCCACGAGAACTGTGTTTTACGATCGACAATAGTACGTGATTTTCAGCTGAGAATGTCCCCCAGGTGACTTCTTCAGGTTCCAATGAGCAAGAAGGTCGTAGCATCATTTTCCCCCGATGAGAGGACAGAAAATCAAATTATACCAGCAGTGCACGCCAAAAAAGTGTGTGTATGGAACATGCCATATTCGTCGGCCTGAAATACGAATAATGGGAGCATTCTTGCATTTTAGTGTTTCTAACTATCTGAGTGTTTTGTAAGCGAAATGGCAATGCATTTATAACGGTATTTTTTTTCTCGAAATTTTAAAAACTGGGGTCTAGCAGACCCCGCCCTACAGTTAGTGTAACTATTTTTCACCCTGCCAGTTAAGGGTTAAGGATTCTGTCGTTTTGGATCTGAAAAGGACATTTTATGATTATTTTGTATACTATTTCAAAAAGAAGCGATCTTGTTTGTATTAAGACTACAGACTTGCTTTAGAATTTAAATCACAACATGAAATTCTCCGTTTTATAGAGAGAAATAACCGGATTTCCTGAGTTCATATTACGGTTGATATGTTCTTCATTTCCAGTTATACTAAGTGAGACCAAGATATTAACTGATAAATCAATCCATTATTTTGTATACTGTTTAGTGACTTTAAACCTATTATGTTTATGACTATGTTTTTAAGATGGTTTTAGTTGTAGACGGAAAGTTACTGATATAACATCTCCTGTGAGACTATAAAAAGTGTTATAGATTAGTTTGTTGTCGAGAGGCTAAGTTCTTACTCTTGGCTTCTAAATCAATATTATTGTTTTTTTATATACTTGGCTTTTGTTTTTTCGGTGAGGCGCTGGTTTTCTGTGGTCCTGCGGGGATGGAGAGGTGTCACCATTTGTTTTTTTTGCACTTGTTTTGTTGGTGTGTGTTGGATGGGCTTTGGAGAGGTAATTTTGTTATTCATATGTATGCTCTTGTTTATATATGTAGTATATATACTGTTTATATATACTGTTTATATACTGTTTATATATACTGTTTATATATACTGTTTATATATGTAGCATACATATCAACTGTGCGTTGATAGAAGAGTATCGCCAAGCGCTGAAGACCATGTTGTGACCAAGATGGGCCCAGGATTGCAAAACGCCTCCATTCAAACTAGAGGTCCAAGAAACTTCTTGCTGTCTTGCACTGGTATCCCCGTCTTGCACCGGTATCGGGGTCATTGCTTTTCCTGAGGCGAAAATAATTTCAATGATTTAAAGAACATGCAAATTGGAACTTGGAACGTTACGACGTTAAAAATTGGCTTTTGTATCAACATTTTGAATGACGAATTCAGATGATTCGAACTGGACATATTAGAAGCTTCTGAAACTCATATCCCAAGGGTAGGAATCATGAAAAGTGTGATACAGAATCGGTTTATTCGCGCAGGAACGATGGGGTACATAGACAGGGAGTAGGGGTCATGATGAATAAGAAAGCTGCTAAGTCTTGCTTAGGCTGGGAAAGTATTAATAATAGAATATTAATTACTCATTTTATGGCTAAAAAGTTCAGGGTATTAGTTAGAGTAGTATATGCCACTGTTGAACCGACTGACGGAGATACTAGTAACTCAGATGAATTTTAAACTCTTCAAGACTGAGAAATACTGTAGACAAAGTTTTAGGAGGAGAACAGTGTGGCTTTAGAAAAGCTAGAGGATGTGTCGACCAAATTTTCACTCTTAGGATAATAATTGAGAGGTGTCTTAGTTGTCAAACACCTTCGGTTCTCCGTTTTATAGATTACGAGCAAGCGTTCGATTGGGTTGATAGAACAGCTTTAGCGAAGATCTTATCCTTATAAGGTGTACCAGACAAATACATCAAAGTGATTAGTGTCATGTAGGAGAATAATACTGATGCGGTTAAAGTAGGAAATGAGGTTAGCAGCTGCTTTTGTATTAAATCAGGAGTTAAGCAGAGTTTTGTTCTATCCCCATTTATATGGATCATTTTGATGAACTTAGTTTTAAGGAGCACAGGAAAGGCAATGGAAGACCATGGTAAGGAAAAGCTCTCCTGGACTTAGATTATGCTGATGATTTAAGCATCCTAGATGAAAGTGTGAGCAAAACGAATTAGCTTTTAGAAATTTTGTGAGTTTATGGTGCTAGGATAGGTTTGAACATTAATGTCAAGAAGGCTAAGCCACTAAGACTAAGAATAAGTGTAAATGAAAAGGTTACGTTGGGAAACCAAAAGATTGATCAGGTGGGCCACTTCACTTACCCAGGCAGAATTATTAGTAAAGATGGTGGGAGCGGTGAAGACGCTAAAAGTAGAATAGCCAAGGCTCAGGGTGTTTTTTCACAGTTGAAAAAAAGGTTGGAAGAAAAGGATGATAAGTCTGCAAACGAAGATTAGAATATTGGAATGTACAGTGATGAAAGTTGTCAAATATGGCTCTAAAGCATGGACGATCCGACAACTGGATGAAGATTTACTAGATGTTTTCCAGAGAAATTGCCTACGGATTGTTCTGGGTACCCAGCTGACTGACCGTATTTCAAACAGTAGGCTGTACGGAAAATGTGGTTCAATCCTGCTTTTTAGTGCTATAGTGAAAGAAAGGTTGAAATGGCTAGGGCACGTTCTGCGGATGAAGGATGACTGATTATCGAAGATAGTGCTTTTCAGCCAACCGTCTAGGGTTAAACAGGCAAATTAAACAGGCAATTAAAAGCAGGTCGTCCGCGTCTGGGGTGGGAGGATGTCATAAAGAAAGACTTAAAATAAAATGGGAACTTCCTGGGAGGGTGTAAATAGGAAGCCTTTGAATAAATTGGGATGAAGAAGGAGTGTGCGTAGCTGTGTTGGCCTCAGGAGGCTCTGTGCTGCGGTGAGTTGTTAGTAACAGTAGTCGTAGTAATCCCAGCAATAAATGGAATAATTTCTAAAAACAGAAAGACAACATGCAACTGTTTAAGGTGTCTTAAGCTGATAAGAAATAATAAACAGATTAACCTTTATGATTAGCAAATATTGACAAAAAAATTTGATCCATAATAAATATACTTTCAGTGTCCATTTAGCTATTTCGAACTTGTAAAAGTTTGTGTTTTAGAAGCAAATAAATAAAAAATATTGTTTTTGTTACAGAAATCAAAATCTAAAAATGCTTATCAATTTAATAAATCGATTTTACAGTCCAATGGGTATTTATGCAACTAGATAACTTAAGTATACATAACTAAGCCCATAAGGCTACGTCTCCTCTTCTGATCTGAGCTGTAGAAAGAGGTGATGGCCTGTAAATATACATGGGTTTGATATGTGAAAAGCTTTTGGCTCTGTTGTGCAAACTCAAGCTCTTTATCCCCTGGTTTCATATAGAATCAATTTTTTACTAAATATGTCCTAAAGTATCGGTAGAGGAATTATTTCTCTATCTTAAAACTATTAATGGCCTTTATTTAAACTCTTTAATTCTAGTAGCGCAGGCATGACATAAGGAAAAATTCTCCTTCTATCTTTAAACAGTATCTGCCTAATTTATAGAGTAGTCCTCCGTTTACTTGCTTTTTATAAAATTCAAATGTTTTTTACTTACCATACACAGATTACTTTTTCTTAATTAGTCATACACAGCGGAGGCTTTCTAATTAAGATAATTTTGTTGCCTCTTCTTTTTCCACTATTATATTCTCTCGTATTGTTGACAAATGTGAATTCCTCTCTTTTGGTGTTAAGCTGCATCTAGATCACCAATTAGTTGCCAAATCTTTTCATACCTTTTATTGAATATAATAGACTGTTGAGAACCTTGGTGACATATATTTAAAGTCATATCGGTCGCATAAATTTTCCGACGGTAAGTTTAACTCCCTGATTGGCTATTCAAAAGTCGTTGCGAACAGGAGTAAATAATATTGTAAAGCACTGGCGAAACATTAGTCGACTTTCTGTGTTACTTCTATGTGGTTTGGTCAACATTTTCCTCGAAAAAGAAATCCGAGCTCTCCGCTCTGTGTATTTTTGGTATTTCAGATTTTTTACTTTATCTACCAACATATTAGAATAGAAAAGTTTTGCAGAATTTTAATGCTCCAGATATAAGGGCAAAACTGGCTTTGCTACACGAGGAGCTGTCTGAGTCTGCTATTCCGAAGTTTCAATTATTTCATGGTCTTTTGCCTTTTTTCTGTTCTAGTTGATTATTTCCGTTGTATTTTCATCTCTCTTCCTATTTTAATTCATTACTCGAGTTTTTTTTATGGTTATAGTGGGTTAAAAATAAAATATTAGTATTATAACAATCAACATATAGATTGATATCACAACTTAGTAACAATTGATTATACAGCTTATTGATATTTATCTTACTGCTTAACGATTTAAACTAATAAAATTATAATTTTATAAATATTCTAAATCTTGTTTTCCTGCCTTTAAAATGGAAAATTTTTGCCTGAAAAAAGAAAGCAAAAGAACCATTCTTTCATCGGCCAGCGATTTTTGTCATATAGTGTCATAAAGAGAAAACAAAAGCATAAATTTCAATAAGCCATATTTCTGTATCAAGAGGAAGACAGAAATTAAGAATGTACTTAAGACAGAAATACCGAAATTGTTCTACTTTTGTGAGAGATATGATTTTGATTCTTACCACTTTTTTGTTGTTCTTGGAAATCAACAATAACGATAACGTAAGAAAGTTCACTTTAGTAAAGAGTTATGTGCTTTCAGTGTGTTATTTATTTACTTGCTCTTTGTTTGTTCCCAGCAATTTCACATGGAAAGGTAGTTATAGTAGTTTGGCAAGGAGCTCATTTGACTAGAAAATGAAAGTTCAATTATCTTTTTTAAGAATCAAAAGTAAACTAAGAGCAACCAGCCTCCATTCCATGCCGGCTGTTGCTGCCCAGCCACCCATATGGGACAAGAAGTCCAATGTCCTGTGACTTGTTGGGAGAAGACATCCAATAAAAATTTTTAGGTAGCCATTTTGTCAAAAATAGTCAAAAGGTCCAATAAATATGTCCCCAAAGAGGATGCAGCGTCCACAGTCCCTTGGGCAAGGGTCATCAATAATATAAATTTTCAGCTGTTTACAAATGGGTTTTATGATGGATAAGGGAACAGGCTTGATCTTGGATGTGTGATTGACTCAGAACTTCTATGGATCCTTCTCAGGGCCAAAATGATCAAATGTCGAAAAGGGCGACGAGGGAAGAGAGTGTTGGGGGCCGTCAAAGCTTAGCACAATAAAGTACCCCGGGCAAGAGAATGACTCCCTCTCCTCCTTATCTTCTATAAGCCAAAGCTTCATTTTGAAAATTCTAAAAACAGTTTGTATTTGATAAGTGTGTTTTTTAATTGTCACAATTTGATCATTCATTTTTAATCTCAGTTCGTTATAGGATTTATTTATTTACCTATATCAGCTTTTGTTATCGCAGTTTTGTTATGTTTTCGTGATTTTTCATTTTGATTTCTGTTCGTTTTGGGTTTCTTTTGCCCATTTATAGTAAATTATGTTCCTTTTAAGGTGAATTATTTTTTTACAACATTTCTGCTCGTACCAAATTAACTTCACTTTTTCTTTAAGAAACTTCTTTTTTGAATTTTTTTGGATTAATGTGCAAAAATCACTTACTGTATGAGCCCATCCGGCATAAGGTCCATAGAGCTCTTGAAAAAAGATACTAATTTCTGAATATATGCGATGCGTCACTGACTTTTTCTCAGCTAATGCTGGTAAATACGTTTTAGCAATTTGAAAAACATGGGTATCTACAGGAATTGCACAAGTTTTGTCCAAAGACATGAGGCAGATACAGTCAGCTACCTAAAAAAACGAAAAAAAGTGAGTAAATGTAAACGCAGTATCCGGGTGGAGAACCTAGAACAGACTTCTTCGCTGGAGATTCCCTTGAATACTAGGATTTCTGGGATGAAACGACGTAAAACAGTTAATTTTGGGGATTAAAGAAAAGTCAAAAGATGAAGATACCCCCCCCCTGGAAAAGGGCATTGTTCATTTATCCCTCCTAATTCCTCCCCCTCCCACCCTTTCAAACTCCAACTTTAATTTTTTCATTGATACTACCATTGAAAAACGCCTTTTTTGGTATTTTCATTGAACGAATTAGTTATAGTCAGAACCTATTTTAACACCAGGCTAAAATTCGGGATTAGGACCTGATTTCATCGGTTACGTTCAGTTTGTTGTCTGTCAGAACCGCCCACACGCGCAGTGACGTAGTGGGCTAAAATGTCTGTACCAGTAGGCATCTGAATCTAACATTTTTATAGTACAAGAAGAAACATTTAATTACCAAAAGGTATCGAACTCATTTAATATGGATTTAGCGTTTAATATACTATAAGGAGACTAAAGGTTTTATTCTAATTGAATAAATAAAACTGGAAAAAGTAAAATTCTTTTTATAACAAATAAAAATCAATAAGTAAAATTTGAATATCATAATATGTATTTTCATTTCAATGTTGTACTAACTGAAAAAGAAAATATTGGTAATATAATTCGCTTTCAGTGAAGCGCCAATGACGCAGTAGGCTTTAGATTTTTAAAGTTAGGAAGGGAGGCAGTAGCTAAAGTTTTGTCTGTAGTGGAACTAAATTTGTCGTGAATGATCTTGGGAAGAAACAAGGTTAAAATAAATATTTGGTATATAATAACATCAACTGCTTAAAAGCCCATCAGTCCAAATTTGATATACCTGTAATTTCATTTTTTATTTTCAATGCTGTAAAAAGTGCGTAAGAAAATGTTGTTAATAAAGCACCTTTTTCAGTAAAGCACCAATGACGCAGTAGGTTTTAGAATTTTACAGTTAGGGAAGGAGGCAGTACCCATACTCTTCGTTGAATTGATTTTTGTCCGTTTCAATCTTGATTTGCATCATGTTCAATTAAAGCTTTATTCGTTTTGAAGGTTTATTTATTTATTTATGCTAGTACATGTTGTATGTTTATTTACTATGATTGTTTATTAGTTTCTGTTCGTTTTCGGTTTCATTTATGCTAAAATACTAAAAAAATTCGTGTTCGTTTTAAGCTTGATTTGCATATTCAATATAAACTGTACTCGTTTTAAGATTTATTTATTCATTTATATTAATACAACAAATGAATAAAAACAAAAGCAATATGAAACCAGAAGAATGGAACAACAAGAATAATGCAAGAAGAGAAGAGTGCAAGAAGAAACTAGAAACAACATTTTTTTTAAAGGAAAACCAAAAACAATTAACCCCCCCTCTCGCACAAACAAACGAACCAAATGTATTTAAGCTACTCCAACCAAATCCAGGTAACAAGAGTTAGATTTTCAGGTTAGATTTTTAATAACTTTTAGTTTTAATGACGAACAATTTCACTTGATTAGTTGCAATCCCTTTTTTCTTGTTAGACGTTTCTGTTCTTTTCTGGTTTTTATCGGTATTGAACATGCCTCGTCGGACGCGTATTTTTTATTAAGAAATTAGTGTTATATTTTTGTCTTTACTTGTCCTATTTCGGTGGCCGGCGTTAAGCCCCCTGCAGAAAATAGCCACCGGCGGAAAATACCCACTAGAAAATAGCGCTCCACGAATCCCCCGGAAAATTCTATCCCCACGCAAAGGACTAGAACTCTCAATTTCTGATCCAATGAGCACATCCCAAAGTTTCTACGACCTTGAGTTGGAGGTGTGGATGCGGAAGGGACAGTCCTCCTCCTTTACGGAATAAATTCTGCTCATTTTGGGGTTTAGTGCTATTCTTTACTTTCAGTATAACAGCGTAGACCAGAAGTATTCCCAGAAATCGTGAGGGAGTAGATATCAATTTCACATTTTTGATGCGTTTTTAAAGTTTCTTCTGTACCCCTCTCCCCACAAAAAACCTTTGATGGAAAACATCCTTTGCTGGAAAACTATCAGAAATTAAAGTCCTTTTCAAACAGTTCGTGGTAACGAACTGTAGTAAGGAGCGATCCGGCTCAATAGTAACCAAAACTCTAAAAAATGGAATTTTGATACCAATACCTACATCAAAAGAATCGCATTTTAATGCTGATTTTAAACATATAAGTTTCATCAAGTTTAGTCTTACCCATCAAAAGTTACGAGCCTGAGAAAATTTGCTTTATTTTAGAAAATAGGGGGAAACGCCCCCTAGAAGTCATAGAATCTTAACGAAAATCACACCATCAGATTCAGCGTATCAGAGAACCCTACTGTAGAAGTTTCAAGCTCCTATCTACAAAAATGTGGAATTTTGTATTTTTTGCCAGAAGGCAGATCACGGATGCGTGTTTATTTGTTTTTTTGTTTTTTTGTTTTTTTGTTTTTTCTTTTTCCCAGGGGTGATCGTATCGACCCAGTTGTCCTAGAATGTTGCAAGAGGGCTCATTCTAACGGAAATGAAAAGTTCTAGTGCCCTTTTTAAGTGACCAAAAAAATTGGAGGGCACCTAGGCCCCCTCCCACGCTAATTATTTTACCAAAGTCAACGGATCAAAATTCTGAGATAGCCATTTTATTCAGCGTAGTCGAAAAACCTTATAACTATGTCTTTAGGGACGAATTACTCCCCCACAGTCCCCATGGGAGGGGCAACAAGTTACAAACTTTGACCAATGCTTACATATAGTAATGGTTATTGGGAAGTGTACAGGCGTTTTCAGGAGGATTTTTTTGGTTGGGGGAGGGGTTGAGAAGAGGGGGATATGCTGGGGGAACTTTCCATCGATAATTTGTCATGGGGGATGAAAATCTCCATGAAGGGAGCGCAGGATTTACTAGCATTATTTAAAAACACAATGAAAAAATAAATATGAAAAAGTACTTTCAGCTGGAAGTAAGGAACAGCATTAAAACTTAAAACAAACAGAAATTATTACCCATTTGAGGGGCTCACCTCCTCCTAATACCTCGCTCTTTACGTTAAAGTATTTTTAGTAATTTCAACTATTTATTCTACGGCTTTTGTGATTCTGGGGTCATTCTTAATGAATTGGGACAAAATTTAAGTTTTAGTGTAAAGAGCGAGGATCTGACAAGGGGGCGAACCCCCTCATATATGTAATAAAAATATGAGAATACAAAAGTTCTTTACGTAAGCTAATTTATAAGTTACGTAAATCTCTTACTAATAAAAATATTCGTAAAAAATTAAAAGTTCTAGTTGCCTTTTTAATTAACCAAACAATCGGAGGGCAACTAGGCTTCCTCCCCCGCTCTTTTTTTCTCAAAATCATTCGATCAAAATTATGAGAAAGCCATTTAGCCAAAAAAAAAAAAAATGCAAATTTCGTTTTAATTATTCCTCTGCGGAGAGCCAAAATCAAAACATGCATTGATTCAAAAACGTTCAGAAATTAAATAAAAAAAAACAAGTTTTTTTAACTGAAAGTAAGGAGCGACATTAAAACTTAAAACGGACAGAAATTACTTCGTATATGAAAGAGGCTGCTTCCTCATCAACGCCCCGCTCTTTACGCTAAAGTTTTTTACTGTTTTAAAAAGAAGAATTGATAGACAGAGTCAAACTTTAGCGTAAAGAGCGGGGCGTTGATGAGGAAGCAGCCTCTTTCATATACGAAGTAATTTCTGTCCGTTTTAAGTTTTAATGTCGCTCCTTACTTTCAGTTAAAAAAACTTGTTTTTTTTTATTTAATCAACTGAAGGAGCGATAAAAAAAAAATGTCACTCATCACCAGCAAGAGGGAATTTCCTTGGAAAGGGGGGAGGGCATTTTTAACTGAAAACAACTTTCCACTGTGAATTTTTTCAGTGGGTGAAGGAATTTTTCATTAAGGGGGAGGAGCCGAATCTATCTGTGTTATTAAAAGCGATCAGAAATTAAATTATAAAAAAGTTTCTTCAACTGAAAGTAAGGAGCAACATCAAAACTTAAACAGACATAAATTATTGCGTACATGAAAGGGGTTTCCCCCTTCTCAAGACCTTACTCTTTGTACTAAAGTTTTGACTTTTTGTCCCAATTCCTTAAGAACAACTCCTGAAACACAATGGCCGTTTAATAAGAATAATAAGGTTTTTTTCAATTCGCAATCACCTGTTATGAAAGAGTGTCGGTGGGCGAAGAGTGGGGAAAGGGGCTGGTGCCTGAAACTACCTTGAGGGAACCATGTTTTCCGGCGTGATCTGATTAAGAAACAGAAAAAAATTTTTATTCATTTTTAGACTTAAAGTACAGAATAATATTGAAAAATACAGAGATTAATCCCCATATAAGTGGACTGCACCCTCCTAAATCCCTTTCTCATTAAACTAACGTTTCTATTGCTTTTATAAAGCTTTTTATTCTAACTAAACGGCCCTAATATTTATGAAGTCTTTCTCAAGGAACTGGGAAAAAAGGAGCGGAAAAAGAGAGGGTTTAAGAGGGGGAAGCCCCCTCATATATTGAAAAGTTCCGTTTATTTGAAGTTCTAATGCAGGTCCTTACTTTTAGTTGAAAAACTTGTTTTTTTTTTCTATTTAATTTCACAAATGGGTTATTGTATTGAAACGCAACACAGGATTCTGATCAATGGACAATTCATCTGGGCTTGGTCTATTTTGTTGGGTGTTTTCAGGCTGAAAAACCTCCTCCTAGTTAATTTATCTACTACGGGTTGCCTCCCCGCAGTAACATAATATTTGTAGGCATGGAAATATAATTAGCAGGAGGTACTAGGCTTGAGACTATCTGTGCAGGATTTTGACTCTTGTTGATAGGAAAGCATCACCAAGTGCTGAAAACCATGTTGTGACAAAGAATAGGCCCAGCATTGCACAAAGCCTCCCTTCATGCTGGAGGTCCCAGGGTCTTCTTGCTGTCCGGTTCTAAGCCGGTTTAAGCGCTTCGGCGTAGACTTAAGAAGATTTGTTGATCTTCGTCCTGCATTGGTATCCGGGACCATTGCTTTTCCCGAGGCCAAAATAATTACAATGATTTAAAGAACAGGGAAAATTGGAACATAGAATGTTTTGACTTTAAAAAATAAATATTGTATCGACAAGTTGGACTTATTTAAGAGTTTCAAAAACTCATATCACAGGGATGGGAAGCATGACATTGGGTGATATAGAATTTGTTTACACAGGCAGAAGGATAGGGTACAAAAACATGTTGAATGATAGGTATGATGAATAAGGAAGCTGCTAAGTCTTGTTTACGCTGTGAAGGTATTAAGAAAATGAATAATTATCACTCATTTTATGACTAAAAAGCTCACAGTATAAGTCACAGTAGTATATGCCCCTGTAGAGCGGACCGACGGAGATACAAGCGATTCGGATGGATTTTACTCACACTTACAGAACAGACAGGGTCCCAGGTAGAAAATTGGTGCTTTTATTAGATTTTAACGCTCAAGTCGGTAGAAATGGGGATAGATGGTATCCTAGCCAAGGTAAATTCGGTGTAGGAAAAGAAAACAGCAATGACTACAGACTGTTACAACTTTGTAGGTATAACAGTCTAATTATAACCAATACGGTGTTTGGTTACAAAATTGTTATACAGTTAACATGGTATTCACGTGATGGTAAGACAGTGAACCTCATTGATTATGTTATTATAAACCAAAGACTGGCAGGATCAATACAAGATACTAGGGCATATAGGAGTGCTGTTATTGATGTTAAAAGTAAAGATCACCATCTAGTAGTGTCTAGGGTTAGTTTAAAGCTGAAATTTGGGAAGGGTAACTACCTCCCGAGAAGTTACGACATTAGGAGACTCCAGGATGAGAATTCGAGAGAAACTTTTTAGCAACAGTTGAATACTACACTAGAGCAACAAATACAAAGTAGAGACAATAGGGAAAATATTTTTAAGACAGTGGAGATTATTTCTGTGGATATTTCGGCCCTATGTCCAAGGGCCTTCTTCAGCACAATACAAGAATAAGAGAGAAACTATATATATATATATATATATATATATATATATATATATATATATATATATATATATATATATATATATATATATATATATATATAAATGAACTTACATCAAATTGTGAGCATTAAAACTAAATAATTAAAAAAACACTTTTTAAAACTTTTCTTTAAAAAATAGCCCTAGCATCCTTATTTCAACGAAGTTCAACCAGGACTGGCGAAAAGAATGAAATGAGAATATAAGCTCATTGAAACTAAAGAGAACAAAATGATTAGATGCAATTTCTTAAAGCTAATCTTGCTTGTTTAGCAGCCGGTCTCAGAGGCCTTTCTCAAAATAAATAATAATATTTCTTTGAACAGGGACTTAGGGGAATACTCACTAAATTCTTTATACTCAAATTTAATTAAAAATGATCTAACAAAATATTTTACTAAACCGATCTATAATAGTACTGAACCAACTACGAAAAGGCCTTTGAGACAGATTACAAGCAAGATTAGCTTTAAGAAATTGCATCTAATCATTTTGTTCTATTTAGTTTGAATGAGCTTATATTCTCATTTCATTCTTTTCGCCAGTCCTGGTTGAACTTCGTTGAAATAAGGATGCTAGGGCTATTTTTTAAAAAAAGTTTTAAAAAGTGTTTTTTAATTATTTAGTTTTAATGCTTACAATTTGATGTAAGTTCATTTATATATATATATATATATATATATATATATATATATATATATATATATATATATATATATATATATATATATATATATATATATATATATATATATATATATATATATATATATATAGTTTCTCTATTATTCTTGTATTTTGCTGAAGACGGCCCTTGGAAATAGGGCCGAAACATCCACAGAAATAATCTCCACTGTCTTGAAAAGATTTTCCCTATTATCTCTACTTTGTATTTGTTTTTATGGAAAGGCAGTGTGGTCTTCGTCGCTATTTTCGTCTAGCTTATGGGGAGCAGTTGACCTATGATATCTTTTATTTTATTAGTCTAAGTAAAAAACATGCTAATATTATCAATCAAAATTTTTTTTTAGAATCCTGTAGAAATGAAAACCTTATTCCCAAGTCTTTAAGATATAAGTTACATTTAAATACCCGGAAAGAAGCGCAATTTGCCCATACACTACAGTTAGAAACCTTAGTCCATATTATTAAGGACAAAAAACAGAAACGACATATTATTTCTTCAGAAAGAAAATCGTTGGAAACTTTTTTGCTGGAAAACCTGTCCACCGTTGATTTTGCTCAAGTTGTTAGATTAGAAAGGAATTTGTTTAGCCACGATTTTCGCTTTTCCAAGGAACGCCTCTATAAAAAATTGGAAGGCTTACGAAATGAATCTTCGATGAGAAACCGTATTTATTCTCCAAGATTCACTCCTGGACCTGCTATCGTTAACCGCTCTTCTAAAACATTGGAACCCCAGGAAATCGAAACACTAGAAAAAGGTCCAAAATTTTCTTCTCTACCGAAAAAGGTTCCTGTGGCAGATATAGTTTCCTCTCTAAAGTCCGCTTTGCATAAACACTATCCTTCTGTCTCTAACCCGGATGAAGTTAGATCTGGTCTTATAAATATTCTCTATAACAGCCAAAAGAAGTTTAAGCCTCCTACTAATTCCACACCGGAAAATTTGCATGACATAAAAATACTATCTAATCTCCGAAAAGATCCTTCTATTACAATAACTAAAGCAGACAAAAGCAATTAACTTGTTGTCATGAATACGACAGACTATGGCAACAAAATTGTTTCGCATTTAAATGACACAATTACATATAAAACAATAACTCATGATCCTACTGATCAGTTCGCTAATAATATTATAAATGAATTAAAGCAGCTAAAACAAAAATGGTAAAATCATCCCACAACTATACAATAAATTTCTTCCCCGTGGTAGTTTCTGTCCTAAACTCTACGGTTTACCAAAAATACATAAACAGGGTATTCCCTTAAGACCTATCGTAGCTTGTACTAAAGCCCCCACTGCCAATATTGGAAAATGGCTTTGCACAGCTTTCAAACCTTTATTGTATTCTCAAAATTCCTATATTCGTAACTCGGCAGATTTGATTAAAAAACTTAGCAAAACAAGTATTTCAGAAAACACAATAGTTAGTAGTTTTGACATTGTTTCCATGTATACAAATATAGATGTAACTATTTCAGAGGAATTATTAAAAAATAAAATAGAAGAAAATTACCACTTGATCGAGACTTCAGCGACAGGAATTGATTGTGAAGTTTTAATGACTCTTGTTAAAATTTGTAATAAGTTTTCTGTGTATTTTCAATTTCGTGATTCTTTTTATCAGCAAAAAAATGGGTTACCCATGGGGGCACCTTTATCCGGGCTACTAGCAAATATTTACGTCGATAATCTTGAGAATTGGGCATTGAATTCTTGTTTTTTAAAACACGTCTATTGGGGTCGTTATATGGATGACGTAATTTCACTTTGGAATTATGGGGAAGCTGAACTTCGGGGCTTCTTAGATCATCTTAACACTTATGACCGAAATTTGCAGTTCACCCTAGAAGTTGAAATTGAAAATAAACTACCGTTTTTAGATGTATTAATTATTCGTAATGCTGATAAACTGGATTTTACTATATATCGAAAGCCAAAACAAAACAATAGATATCTTCACTTTAATTCAAATCACCCCCCACAAGTTAAAAGAGCAGTTGTAACTTCCCTCATTGATCGTGCCCTGAATATTTGCTCCGATTCATATATAAATGTAGAAATAAACTATATCAGGAATATTCTTTTTGGTAATGGATACCCCATTCCTTTTGTCAATAAAATAATTAACCGTAGAATAAAAAGACATTCTTGTAAAATCGAAGAAGATACTTCACAATGTGAGGCTACTGATAAGCCCTCAAATATTGTCTATCTTCCGTATATCCCAAAGATCACAACAAAATTAAAAAATATTTGCACAAAAAATAATCTGTAAGTAGTTTTTACTAATAATTTTAAAATCATCAATTTCTTAAATTCGGGTAAAGATAAGACTCCAGTTACTCGCCAAAGAGGGGTCTATCAAATACCTTGTGATTGTGGAAATTACTATGTCGGCAGGATCCATCAGAATCTAGACAAACGGTTACAACAGCATAAAAATGACATAGACAAGGGCTTAATTTCAAATAGTTCAAAAAACTCCTTTGATTCTGCTTTAGGTTGGCATATATTTAGTAATCTGTCCCACATGATACTTTTTGAAAACTCTTCACTCATCAGTAATGATTTGGGAATAAAACAGGTGGTTCGAGAATCAATCGAAATTAATCTCAAAATAAATAATAATATTTCTTTGAACAGGGACTTAGGGGGAATACTCACTAAATTCTTTATACTCAAATTTAATTAAAAATGATCTCACAAAATATTTTAACCGATTTATAATAGTACTGAACCAACTACAAAAAGGCCTTTGAGACAGGCTGCTAAACAAGCAAGATTGGCTTTAAGAAATTGCATCTAATCATTTTGTTCTCTTTAGTTTGAATGAGCCTCACTATTAAACATAATGCCTGTTGCTGATGAAAACAACAGGAATGAAAAGAAAGTGGAGGCAGCATCAAAATATGGAGGAGGCGTGAAGTGGAGGCAGAGTATAAAACTGCCGAGGATATGGAAGATGCAGCTAAGCGACCTATTAGTAAAATATCGCACTGCCGTGTTAATAAATTGAGGGAGAGTAGTCAATCTGAACCAGTCCCTGTTGAAGATAAGAACGGGGCCACAATTAATAATAAGGAAAGAGTTAAAGAGAAATGGGCAGAACATTTGAGAATGTGGTAAACCGCGATAGAGTTGCAGGAAAAGATATAGAAGAAAATGAAATCATATATGATACCTTAGATGTGAAGGAAGATTTGCTTTGTGAGGAAGAATTAGCGACAGTACTAAAAGGATCAAAAATAATAAAGCTCCAGGTGCTGATAGTGTGGTAAATGTGTTTCTTAAATATGGCGGCTCGGAGGTTAGAAATAAGTTACTGAAGATTGTGAATATGATTTTTGAAAAAGGGGATGTACCAAGCGATTTTACGAAAATCTTAATTAAACCACTCTACAACAAAGGTCATGAGAGTGAGTGCGGTAATTATTGAGGCATAAGTCTGGTCTTTGTTGGTAGCAAATTACTTAGTAATATGATACATTTTAGGCTTACAGATGCTGTAGACAAATTTTTATGAGAAGAACAGTGCAGTTTTAGAAAAGGTATGTGTCGGCCAAATTTTCTCTCTTAGGTTAATAATTAAGATACCTGAGCTATCAAACACCTTTAGCCCTCAGTTTTATAGATTATGAACAAGCGTTTGATTCTGTTGATAGATGAGCTTTAGAAAAGATTTTATCCTTGTATGGTAACCCCCTTTATAGGGATAGTTTTGAGGGATTTGTCTTAAGAAGCACAGGAAACGCAGTGGGAGACCATGCAATATAATGGGAGGATCTCCTGCACTTAGATTATGCTGATGATTTAAGTATCCTAGATCAAAATGTGAACAAAATGAATGAGCTTTTAGAGGTTTTGCGGGTTCAGGGTGCTAGAATAGGTTTGAAATAAATGTTAAGAAGACTAAGTCACTAAGCTTAGGAATAAGTGAAGATGAAAAGGCAACGTTGTGTAACGAAAAGATTGATGATACGGACAGCTTTACTTATCTTTGTAGCATTATTAGTAAAGACGCTGGGAGCAGTGAAGACGCTAAAAGTAGAATAGCCAAGGCTCAGGGTGTCTTTTCACAGTTAAAAAAAATTGTAAGAATAAGAATATAAGTCTGCAAATCAAGATTAGAATAATGGAACGGTAATGACAGTGATCAAATATGGCTTGGAAGCATGGGCAATCCGAAAAGCGGAAGATGATTTGATAGGAGTTTTCCAGAGAGATTACCAACGGATTGTTCTGGGTATCCGGCTGACTGGTCGTATTTCAAACAGTAGGCTGTATGAAAAGTTTGGTTCAATCCCACTTTGTAGGGCAATAATGAGAGAAAGGTTTAGATGGCTAGGGTACGTTCTACGGATTAAGGATGGCCGATTGCCAAAGACTGTCCTTTTTGGCCAACCGTCTAAGACTAAACAAAGAGCAGTTCGTCCACGGTTGGCGTGGGAGGATGTCATAAACAAAGGTTTAAAGAAAACTGGAGCTTCCTGGGACAGTGTACAGAGGGAGGCTCTGAACAGATTGGGACGGAGGAGAAGTGTGCGTAGCTGTGTTAGCCTCAGGCGGTGTTCTGCTACGGTGAGTGTTCGTAGTAGTAGTAGCATTGAATATAATAAACATTTAATAATCAAAACTAAACTATTGAAAACATCAGTGCCGGCCCGGAAGTGTTACGGTTTCTGCCAATTTCTCTTATGGAGATGTTCCGACGGAATTATCCGAGTGTTATGTTCCACATGTTTTGATTTCTGGGGAATAATTTCCACGGAATGGGGCATCTCTTGAGAAACGGATTAGAGATTAAAGTCTTATTCAAATGAAAGTATGTTAAGGAGACTTTTTCAGGCTGAATCGTCTACAAGCAGTTTTTCAGGGGGGGGGGATTCTCAGCGAGGATGGAATTGTCTGAAGGGAATTTGACTGGAGGAAAATTTACTTACGTTGTGTGAAATTTCACCGAAGGAAATTTCCATGAGGAGAGGGTTTGCCCCCTACATATGTGAAGGATGTCCTCCTACCTACCTTGCTCTTTACGCTGAAGTTTGACTGTTTGTCTCAATTTTTTAAAAGCATTACTGAAAAGCGGGGACTTCTTTTTTAGAATAGGAAGATTTTTTAAAAGTGCTAACGGCTTAGCGTAAAGAATAAGGTCAAGAGGTGGGAGCAACCCTTCATACAAGGAATAAATCTTCCAAAATTAATTTGCAAATTTTGTTTTTATTGTTCATGTATACGGTGAGCCAAAGTCGAGCCTGCATTAGTTGAAAAGCATCCAGAAATTAAATGAAAAAACAAGTTCTTTAATTGAAAGTAAGGAGCAACATTAAGACTTAAAAAGAACAGAAATTATTCCCGTATATGAAAATGAGTTGTCCCCTCCTCAACATCTCACTCTTTACGCTAAAGTTTTTATTGTTTTGTAAAGTAAAGTTGTGACAAAGAGTCAAGCTTTAGTCTAAAGAGCGAGGTTTTAAGGAGGGAACAGCACCTTTCATATAGAACAGCACCATTCTGTTCGTTTAAGTTTTGGTGTCGTTCCTTACTTTCAGTTAATATTTTTTTTTTAATTCAATTAAGAAAAGCCTTTTGCCTATTGCTTACACGTAGCATTTGCTATTGGGAAGTAAACAGACACTTTTCAGGAGGCGAATTTTCTTTGGGGAAATTTTAAGTGGTAGGATTTTGGAGGATGCCCTCTTTTAACTACTTTACTCTTTACACTAAAGTATAACTTGTATCCCAATCCTTTACGAAAAAACAGTGAAACGCAAGGTTAGTTATATTGTATTGTATTGTATCGGATTAACGATGCTTCCTGACTACTAAGGTCCCTGCGTCGGCCTTGCAGTGCATTCCTGCAGCATGGTTCGATCTCTGGGTCCCGTATTACCAAGCTAAGGTCAAACCCACTGCGCCACCAGAGGACACAAGGTTAGTTGAATTAGAATGAGATAGCTTTTTGAACATTCCAAATAATGTTAGCGTGAAGAGCGAGGTACTGTGGAGGGGGCGTCCTCCCCCTATCGTATAATTTCTGTTAGTTTAATTTATAGTTTTGGTGCTTAGTTTCAACTGAAAAAAAACCTGCTTTTTTTGCTTAATCATGAAAAGGTACAAACGATTCTCAGGAGAAAACATTGAAATGCCGCTGATTTTGAATAGCCAAAAATAGCCAGTAGTTTATTTTTCTTTATCCTGAGGCTTAGCCCATGTAATTTCAAATTGAGATTTTCATGGTAAACATCTACGTCAATAAGCTTATTTTTACATTATTCAGTGTTTGGAATCAATATTGAGCAAAATACACTTTAACTAAAATTTGTGTTACTGGACTTGGGCAAAGCGAAAAGTTAATTAAATTGAGCAAAAACAATGATCAGAGATATCGAAATCATTGTAACAAATATGGAAAGTGAAAAAATCGAGATATCGTTCAATCAAATTATCGCACAACACATCCAATTCAGAGCGAAACATCTCATCGCAAAACTTATCTAATGACGGACTTGAAACAAAACAGTAGTTCACTTTGGATGCATGATCTAATTGCCTATAGGCAGTTTTGCCTCTGCATCGCCTTCGTCAACGTAGCGTTAATCAGTCATGCAAGGGGAGAATCTTACATAAATTACGCAAAAAAAGACCAAATTTTTCTGGGGTTCTGACCATAACTGAAATTGAAAAAAATTACCTCCCCCCAGATTTAAAAAATATTTTTCCCTTCTCTCCCTCCTTGCAGTTTCACTAATTGACACAACTGGTCCACCGATTTTATAAAAATTGCTATTATTCGATCGCTGAGGTTTATCAATCTAACTAATTACAACGTAAAAATTTGATTAAACCGTTCGTGGCAATGAATGGTAAGTGTGGAGCAACCATAGTCACTAGTAATCAACATTCCACAAGAAAATAATTGGAATAATATATACTTAAAAAATTATTCTACGTTAGTCCCAAATGTGTAAAATTCATTCATTTTCAAGCTTTCCATCAACTATTACTGGCGTAGAAAATTTTTCATGTTTTCAATAATGGTGTTGCAAACACCCCTTCTGCCCCCCCACCCAAAAAAAAAATTCCGCTAAAATCTTGATCATACATAAATTGTCAAATTCAAAATGTCTGAAAACTCTGAATAGTATTAAAAATAAACAAGGGAAATTAAAATTTGGTAATCTTCTCGAGAAGGATGCACTGTGAAAGTTTTCTTAATGTTCTAACAAAATAGTCGTAAACATAAAATTTAAAAATTAACTAATTTTCATGGCAAAACAATTAACTTTTAATAAAGTTGCTTATGTACTCGAGGTGGTCTTGAAAGACGTAAAAAAATAGTCTCTAAGTAAGTGACTTGTTTTTCTCCCCCTTCTTAGTGCATTATTGAAGGCACATTACATCATGAATAAATCTTATGACATACAATGACACACCCCAAATGTGACAGATTCAGGACTTTGGGGAAAAGTGGGAGCCTAGAATTTTTACTTATTTTTTTATTTTATTTAACCGATAGGTTTAAATTTGATAGTTGTTTTCTCTACTCAAAAGATTTCAAAAACAAAAATAAAAGCCAGATAACCAGGGGACACCGTCCGGGATCAGCTATTTCGACCAAACAGTTTCCTAATGCAGCCGAGTCCTTTAGATTAAAATACAGAAAAAGATAAATTTTTGCTTACGACAAACACGGAATATGGGGATTTCGGCACTAAAAAATATATGAGAACTCTTCCCCCTACCTAGGAATATACCAAATATTATATTGTGTGTTTTAGGCTAACATCACGCTTTTTGAGCCGTCAGAAGCTCCCAACACATGCCTTGAGGTCCTTAAGAAACATTAAGTAGCCAGAAATTGCCATTATTAGGTATTCAACAACAAGAAATCAATTTGTTCTCTTTTTTGTTCTACTGTAAAACTCATAAGCTCTCACTTAGCACCTTTCGGAAAAGAACAACCACAAATTTAAAATACTGTTTGATTCTTTATAATATACCTTTTCTCCGATGCCAGGAATTGAGACCAATGAGGCTTTTGCTTCGACGTAGGGAACATTTCGCAGATTAACTAACCAGCTGCGCCCTCCTCTTTGTTCTATTATTTCAGCTGCTTTTTGAATGTATTTGGCACGATAGCCAAATCCTAAACAAAAAAAGATATTAGAATATATTTAATTTTGTTCTTCAAATCGACTCTATTATCTACTTAAGTGAATTCAAATGTAAAGAAGCATTAAAAATTTGGAACAAGATGATCAAAGATATGAGGAAGAGAGAAATTTTCTGACGATGAAATAAACAAAAAGATATCCACCTATGAAAAGGAAAGATAATGAAAGGCAATATTGGTACAGATCCTTTGTTTGGAGCTGGATCTTAGAAGAAGTGTGCATACATCTTCCTTTCGTTTGTTCATTTATTAGATTTTTCTACTTAGCAAACAATTGTATCTATTCTCTAAAAACCATTGTATCTATTGTATCTAATTGCATCTAAACAATTGTATCTATTTTCATTAATTAAGAACAAACATAAAGGAATGAAAATATATTCTTCAAGCATGATAAAATACATCGTGCTTATGCATGGATGCAAATTCGACAGTTTTCTCAAATCACTACGTATTTCTTATCAAAAAATGAAAATAGCAGAAAGCCTAAAATATTTTTAAAATAGAGCTGAGTAAGGGTCTGAATAGTAATTCGGAAACAACGATTGTTTAAATATATGAAACGAATTTGTTAAAAATCAAGTAAAACCACTCTAAAGATGAGTGTTGTAAATTTGTGGTAGAGCTCCGAGCCTTGCTGGATACTCTAGTATAGCTTTGACCAAGTAGTATTTGATAGGAAGTATTAGGCAAGGAATTATTACCTAGTTGTTACATTGAGAATTTTGTATAAGGGAGCCCTTTAGTCCTTGAAAGTCTTTTAGCAGTGATTTCGTTTCTGGCATTGTTTTCTTCAAAACTTCATAGACTTATCTGGATTAAACCTAGCAAAACTAATCATTTGATTTTCATTGTATTTCTGTAAGTGGCTTCGCGTTAGGAAGGTCTTTACATTTTAGAGCTCAAACCTAAACCCTCTGACACATGCCAGATACCTAGTACGAAGTGCCTTCGATCACTATTCTCTAAACAAAAAAGATTCATTCTGTAAGTAAACAACAAGCGGAACTGTTACGTCCTGTTCCATCCAATAAAATATTTATCCGATATTACCGTCCCCAAAATCATGGAATGCATACAATACTTCTTTAAAAACAAACCGCTGTGATCTAATTTTCCTGAGATCTAGAGACCAAATGCACTGGGTACATTTGTTGACATGAAATTGCTTCACAAAAAGCTGGGCAGAACGGCAATGATACAGACAAACATGTTTCAATACGTCTAGCTCACAGATTACTTAACATTATTTTGCGTAATATATGTAATATATCCAAAACCTAAGCCACATTATTCAGCTCAGCACTTTTGTTGTATCAATTCGTTCTTGTTTGAATCTTTAAAACAATTATTTCTGCGCAAACGCTCAAAACCTATAACTGAGAAACCATCAGGTACATTTTTTTTTTTTTATGTGTTTGGCTAAACCGCATGGTGTTCCAATCAAAATAGTAACTGTACATATCCCAAAGTTACTGTTGTAAGTTTGTTTCCATGTCTTGTTTCATATTTTTCATTGAGAATTAAGGTAGAACAATAGCCATAAAATTGAATATGGACAAATTTATAGGCACATCACTCCTTGTTATGGGCCGATGGACTTTCGGCAACAGAGTGGTTCAGCATTGGAACAACTTACCAGAAAGAGTAATCTGCTCCACAACCCTACTGACATTCAAGAAGGAAGTTGACGAATATTATTCAAGTGACATTTTCTCCTTGTGCAAATTTAGAAGAAATGCAAATTAAGATTTTTGTTTTATAGAGGCTTAACGGCCTGCCATCAAATTTGCGAATATATTTATTTATTTATATTTATTTATTTGTTATGTGTCCCTTAATCGGAATACAGTTGTAAGAAAGACTTCTTGAAGCTTCCTTTTCGCTACAATTACGAATTACGAATTACAATTACAATTACGAATTACAATTACGCTTTCTACAATTACGTGGACTGATACTCGAAATCTGAGCAGATGACTACGAATTCTAAGGATCAAAGAGCCGTGGCAGGGTTAGTGCTGTTCTGTACTAGCCAGCCTAAAGCTCAACTAAGCCTAAATCTCAGGCTCTGTGAGTTCATTATGACATGGTAAGATATCGGTAAAGCGTTAGTTTTAATCTTGTCAACTCTAAAAAGCAATATTTTTCATTGCAGGTTATTTAGCAATTCATGTCGTAAAAATCTGAAACCTTACAGCATTCTAAATGTTATTTTGGACGTAGACAATTATGTTTCAATATTCTACGTCGATTTGAATTTCAATACATTGACGCATCAGTATCATCATCCAACATCACTAAAAAATACCTTTGCCGGATCACCCCGAAATACGAGTGCAGTGATGAAATAATAACCCTATTGTAGAAGTTTCAAGCTTCCATTTACAAAAATGTAGAATCATGTGTTTTTTTTCAGAAGAAAGTTTTTTTTTGTTATTTGCTTTCCCCATGGGTGAGTAATATCCCCTCACTGCTTTTAAAGGGACCCGTAGTCACTACTCCTTTCTTCCTTTAATGATTTAAGTTGAACGCCGACCCCCTCAAGACCCAGGGTCACATCACATGGGATGTTTTCAGGTGTCTGTTACGTCACAGTAGTTGAGGGTGACAAAATCTTGCGTGGATCTGCTTCAGTATTATATTCTGCATTGGAAGAATAAACATCATGCATTTTATTTAAAAAAAAAGTGAAGACGAAATATTCCAAGAAGGCATGTGTTCATGATGAAGTTGAAATAGCATCGAATGCTGAGAAAGAGAAATATTTGAACTATGAAATACGTCCTAATGGTAACACTATTGGAAATGTATGCGTGCGATGTCATGACAGTAAGAAGTCATGACATCGTCAGATTTAGAAGTCAGAATTTTTTGGAGTACCGACAAAATTCATGTGCTATAGAGGTGGATATGCGAGAGTAGTATCTCCAGAGAAGTTAGTGTTGAAAAAGAACGCAAACACAAAAATCTCAGTTGATAAAGAAGGTCAACTTTGCTAATGGTAAGACGTTACGCGTTGACAGATCTTATCACCATCATCCAACTGTTACCATTCAACTAAAAATAAAAAGAAGGCAAATGTACCCCTACGTCATGCAACATATCTTGTCTAGATGCAAAAACTGTTACCTATGTAAAAATAATGAGGTAATAGACAGAGAAATTGCAAGTAAGGTAAAAAGGGCACTGGCGGAGATAATCTGCAAGAAAAATAAAAGTGAATTGATGAAAAATAATTTTACTAGCACCAATGATAGCTTACCCACGGATCATTAATTGAATCATGAATCAATCTATAGAAAAAGAGTAAGTTTGTTTCTAGCGAGATCTATTGTTAGTCTATAGTCGGTGTTGAGAGTGTCAGGATTCAAAAAAAGTAGATTTGAAAAACAAAAAATCACAGGAAATCTTATTACTTTCGAAAAAAGATCAATTTTAGAGTTATCTCTTCAACGAAAAATATTTTCTCAAAGAATACTTAACGATATAATCAAAATGAGTCTCCATCATGGAACTCTAGCGTGAAACTTTAGCATGAAAAAATGGCGTTAAATTTTTTTTCTGTTTATGTAAATGTAGAGAAAAGTATTTTAAAAGTGTTTTGAGAAAAGTGAAAGTAATTTAAAGTACAAAACGTATATCCACTGTAAATTTGTACTTTAATGTTATATTTTATAGGCCTAAGGAATGGGAGCAGCCCCTTGCCGATGTGGTTAGCTAGAATGAGACATTTCAAATTGTTGTACGGTAAATTAATAGATGGAGAATCGTGTGAACGGGGTAATTCTAAGAAAAATGTTTTTAGGAAAAAGGTAGATGAATGTACTAGGAGAGAAAAAATTATGTATGTAAGGAATTAGAAAAGTGGAAAGCTATGGAATGTCGAGTAAAAGGTAAGATAGATAGGTAGTAAAGTGAAGGAAATAATAGTGGAATAGGGACGAATTAGATTACAAATAAGCAAGGAGCCTTAGATCAAAAAAACAAGAAAAAACACGATTTATTTTATTTTATTTTAAGAAGTAAGAAAAGAAAGCAACAACCGGTTTATTAAAAAAAAAATAGTATGACACTTTTACGTCGTGGCCCAGAAGCACTGAATTTAATGATATATTAATTGAAACAAAACAAAATGATATTGTGAATTTGCTTTTAACCAATGCCAAGACGGTCATTTTGCAAGGCAACGTATCGTCATGGTTTTAAATTGTTTTGGGAAGAAGAAACTAGTCTACGCTTGAATATCTGGAATAACAAGCGAGTCGGGTTTTTACGACATCGTTATGATGATACCGGCTAATATGATTATAAACCTACAAACTTTCATTTGGCTGTTACAGAAAGTGATTCTTCATATGAAAATTTTGTATGTGACATTGCTTCAAATAAGCAAATTGAAACGCATTAATTTTACAATATGAATCAAAATAGTGTTATTGACTTTGCGAAGAAATATAATAAAAAAAAGTTACATTATAGTGTAGAAAATGTGTCTCTGACTTGGCATGCCAAGATGAATACAAGTTTAATCCTGACGAGCTGCCACCACTTCTCGTTTCCGACGATTACCTATACGTGATAAGAATGGAAGAAGGAATCTTCTTTAGAAGAAGGAACATATGTGGAAGAAGAAATGTAAAGATACAGAGTATTTTGTCCATATAAGTTATAAACAAATTTACAAATATTTTAAAGTGTCTTACTTTTTGGGCACTAAAATTTATGTTACACAGGTAGGAAAGAGTCCTATCAACTAGAAAGTCGTTCAATCAAGGATTGTCACCATAAGCGCCAAGAAATTCACTGTAAATATATCTGCGACATCGAAAAATACAGCATAATAGTGCATGACAACTACAGCTTTTGGTTGATAAATTTTGTACTCGCTTCCGATTTTAAATAACTGAATAATGTTTGAAAGATGCTTACCCAATGCCCCGTATTTACAGTTGATGGGCTACTATTAACAATGATAAGGGTATTGTTAACGCTCTGAATATAGTCGAGGGACTCCGTGGGTACGGAATAGGATATGTGTTTGGACATGTAAGGATACAAATTGAATACATTAGTTATTTGATGTGTGTTCAAGGTGCCAACTATAATTGAACACTGCCATCAGGGGTAATTTCCCAATAGGTTTCAAATTGATTTAGTGAGATTAAAGCAATACTCTCCTCCAATGGTCGGCAAAGGTACACTCTAAGCTTACTGTACCCGTTCAAACAATAGTCAAACCTTGAGTACCGGAAAAATCCAATACAAAGAGAACATAGGTTCTTGCAAATATTTCTTCGGTTATACCATTTCCAAATAATTTTTGAATATCGATCTAGGGATTGCATTGTCAATTCATGTAAGGTCCTGTAGGATTTATCAAAGGAAAAATTGTAGAATGGAATTCCATTTACTTTTCTTACAAGAGATGGAAGTCTAAAATTTTCAAATTTATGTGGAGAATGTGTCTATGACCGAACGGCACTGGCACTTTTTACAAAAGCCAAAGCAAGTTTTGAAGAAATTTATCCATTGATAAATGATGAGGGTTATCCATTGATAACCCTTACTTTGGGTTGAAAGAACTTTGTTTTTTAAATATAATTTAAAATCGTAACGAGTTATGTATTTGAAAATCCAATTTTACACTTACCTAGAGTCCTCAAATTTCTTTCAACTGACTCATCCATTAAAGAAGAGAGCTCAGGAAAAGAATACACTTTTTGACCATTATAAACTGCTATTTGTTTCCCATAGCTCGAACATAAATGTTCAACCATTGATGATATCCTGAAACAAATATATTCACACTCGGATTTACGAAAAAAACACTAGTATCTAGCCTTTTTTTTGTATATTTTCTTATCTTCTTCTACCTTTCCTATCTAGTTATTAAAGAAGCTCAAAACATTTTTTTCAAACTATCTTATATAATGATTTGCTATACAACTGAACTCCAGCAATAGAAAATTTCTATTATAGGAATACCCTTTACTTTTATATATAAATACAAGAAAAGCGTAAAAGTAACAAGAAGCCGGGTAAGCTTATTCAGTAGAGCAATAAATTTAGAACCCCAAAGCAGTAGGTAGATAGATAGACAGATATATAGATGTTACATAAGAAAAACAAGGCTATACAGCACAGTTTTCGAAAATTCAAATCACAATATAGTAATGTGAATCTACTCTCCCTTCCCGGCAAAAACAAAATAACAAAAAAGCACGAACTTATATTACTCTCCTTTCCTTTTACGTTAATATCATGCATATATTTTTGTTCAATTATAAACCTAACAAGGTCATACAAAACCGCAATCTATAATGCAAATCACAAGAATAACATGAATAATAATCCTCCTCTGAAACAAAATCGTTAATCTCCGTTCTTTACCACTTCTTTAGCATATTTAGACCAGGGAGACCCTGGTCTCCTTAGGAGTTGTAGGAGAAAAAAAAATCTCTGGAGGGCCTTTAGGTCTGCAAGCCCCTCAATGAAAGCTATTTGCTTTCAGCAATTTACAATAATATTTAAAATTCTGCGTGCCGAAAGCCATATCCCAGTACTATTTTAGTTGTTTCGAAAAACTTGGCAAGTTATAAATTCTGTCCTTAGGCCCTTTTTTCAGTGTTCATCAGTCCCTTCTTTTTTGGATCTCTATGGCAAAAATATCGAGGGGAGCTGAAAGTTCAAGATGCATTTACTTAATATTTTGCGATTGGTAAAGATGATATTTTGCGTTATGTTGGTAAAAGGATGGCTTTGGCTGTTAGTTTTCTCCTTCAAGATCCAACTTCAGGTCTTATCTTGGGCCACCTTGCATTAAATCAATGTTTTTAGAACCAACAATAGAGATAGAAATTACTAACATTGTTATGGGATCGAAAAATTCTTTGTCGTCTGGCCTTGATAATATTCCTACTAAAGTAATTAAGTTCATATTTCCTTCCATTATTTCTCACTTAACGAAACTTGTTAACCTCTCCTTTCAGCATGGTCTTTTCCCGAGTGGCCTCAAGCGTGCTCGAGTCATCATGTTACATAAGAAGGGAGAACATGAAATGATCCATCCAACTATTGGCCAATTTCTTTGATGTCTGTGTTTAGCAAAATATTTGAGAAGGAGATTCGTTCTCGTCTTAATAGTTTTCTTACTTCTAAAGGTTTTTTCACGATTTTCAATTTGTTTTTCAAGCAAATCATTCAACTGAGCATGCTTGCGCAGTTTTACTGAATTATCTTCACTCTGCCCTAGACTCCCTTTTGATTCCTGCTGCTTTGTTTCTGGATATTCGTAAATCCTTTTATTCTTTAACCCAAAGTGTTCTTCTAATTAAAATTTCTCATTCTGGCATAAGAGGCAGTACGTTTTTTTTTTTTTTTTTTGGTTTCAGTCTTTCATATCTGGTAGAATACTTTCTGTTGATCCACTTTTTCACTCACCATCAAGTGTTGACCAGGGGGTCCCTCAGGGGTCGATTTTAGGGCTGGTACTGTTTTTATTTTCATGTAAATGATCTAATCTTTGCAGTTAGAAATAAAAATCTTCTTTATTGCTGTCGTCTAAGTCGTCCAACATTATCCCGTACCCATATCCATAGCTAGCATACCTCACATTCTCTTGTTACTTTTGCCGATGATACCACCATTATTACTTCTGGGAGAACAGACGATGAGGCTGGTACAAAGTTAGTGGACCTCTTCAAGAGAGTTTAAATGTGGTTTGATGCTAACTCTCTTGCATTAAATGTATCTAAAACTAGTTTTTTTTTCTCGTGTAACTTAGGCTTGTCCTCAATAATCTGAAATTCACATATTCAAAGGCTTTATTAGTAGACCAAAGGATGACCATGTCCGTTCCTAGCTATCCTCCTAGATGACAATTTGTCTGTTAAACACCAAATTGATTTGATTCAATGAAGGTATGCAGAAACCTAGGTATTCTAACAAAACTCAAACATATTTTTCCTGGACCAATTCTAAGAATCCAATATCCTATTTCACAGCTTAATTCATTCCAACGTTTCTTATTGTCCAGTCATATGGATGTCTACTGTCTCTTCTTTTCTCAAACTGCTTTCGAATACTTACAATAAACCTATAAATCTTATCCAGAATGTAAATCGCTCGGCAACTAAACTGTTACTCGATATCGAAAAACTTTACATTCTTTCCTGTGCGTCTTTCACTTTTCTTCAGCTCCATGGTGATATTCCTAGAGCCATTTGATTTACGTCTTCTTCTGTATCTGATAGTTCAAATAATCAGCTCAGTAGTTCTCTAAATGTCCAAATTCCGCATACGCCAACAATAAGATTCAATCTTAATCCTTTTCTTGCGTGTCGTTTGACATGGAACACCCTTCCCGATTCGGCTCGGGAATGCCACTCGTTTGGCACTTACTTTCGAAAGACTCGTAAAAATGTTTGTTTTCATGTGAATAATTTTTCCTTGATGTATGTAGTGCTATCCATTTTTTATTATTATTATATTTATAGATGTTGTGATTCACTGCAGTATGATAAAGCTTATTTAATGAATTTTCCTTGCTTTTTTTTCTGCATTTTGTGAAGCAAATGCTTTACATGCTAAGAGTTTGAATTTGTATGTTTAAATGTTAAGAGTTTAAATGTTTAATGTTTATGGGATCTTTTCATAATCCCCTCCTGCAGGTCATGGAGCCTTTGTAGGTATTTGTAGATTGTTGCGTAAGTATTTTACTGTTATATGGAAAACTATCTATCTATCTATCTACCTATCTGCTTCATCAAATACGGTCTTCATTTGATGCGACTATTATCTTTTCCATTTTGACCATAGCAACTCCAAATAAGCTGCCTTTGCTAACCTGTTGTCCAGCAAGCTAACAAACTATACCCAGCACCGTACCATTTGTGCCATTCTACTTAATATTATATATAAAAATAAGTTGTCTGTCTGTGGATGGATGGATGGATCAGGTGACGTCACCTGAAAAAACTGGATCAGGTGACGTCAAAACTGAAAAAACTAAAAAAAGGCAAAAACTACAAAAAAAACTAAAAACTAATAAAAAAAATAAAAAAGCTAAAAAACTAAAAAAACAATAAAGGTAAAAACCAATAAAAAACTAAAAAAAAAACTGAAAAAACTAAAAAAAGGCAAAAACTACAAAAAAAAACTAAAAACTAATAAAAAAAGTAAAAAAGCTAAAAAACTAAAAAAACTAAAAAAACTAAAAAAAGGTAAAAAACTAAAAAAAAATAAAAAATAAAAAAAAAACTAAAAAAAAGGAAAAAACTGAAAAATAAGCTAAAATAAAGGTAAAAACCAATAAAAAACTAAAAAAAAAAAAAGGAAAAAACTAATAAATGACGACACTCAAAGAGAAAGCGACCAGGACAAAAGGAATGTTCGATTAGCAATCAACAAAGCACCGGGACACAGGGAGTATAAATGACGACCAGGACATAAGTAAAAAAAAAAAAACTATCTATATATATAAAAATAAGTTGTCTGTGGATCTGTGGATCGTGGATCAGGTGACGTCACCTGAAAAAACTGGATCAGGTGACGTCAAAACTGAAAAAACTAAAAAAAGGCAAAAACTACAAAAAAAACTAAAAACTAATAAAAAAAATAAAAAAGCTAAAAAACTAAAAAAAGGCAAAAACTACAAAAAAAAACTAAAAACTAATAAAAAAGCTAAAAAACTAAAAAAACTAAAAAAAAGGCAAAAACTACAAAAAAACTAAAAACTAATAAAAAAAATAAAAAAGCTAAAAAACTAAAAAAACTAAAAAAACTAAAAAAAGGTAAAAAACTAAAAAAACTAAAAACTAAAAAAAACTAAAAAAGGTAAAAACTAAAAGAACTAAAAAAGAAAAAAATAAATGACGACACTCAAAGAGAAAGCGACCAGGACAAAAGGAATGTTCGATTAGCAATCAACAAAGCACCAGGACACAGGGAGTATAAATGACGACCAGGACACAAGTAAAAAAAAAAATTAACAAAACTAAAAAGAAGGTAAAAACTACAAAAAAACTAAAAAGAAAAAAAAACTAAAAACTAATAAAAAAACTAAAAAATCTAAAAATCTAAATAAACTAAAAAAGAAAAAAAAAGGAAAAAAATAAAGGAGAAAAACAAAACTAAAAAACGAATGTATATACAGACCGGTACACCGGGATACAAATGACGACCGGGACACAGGGAATATAAATGACGACCGGGACACAGGGACACAACTACAACGGGGACACCGGGGGAAACAGGGGGATGTAAATGACGACCGGGACACCGGGACAGGGAATGGTCGATTAGCAATCACCATCAACAAAGCTCAAGGGCAATCATTAGAATCATGAGGTATAGATCTGAATACAGATTGTTTTCCCATGGACCATTATATGTTGCATGTTCAAGAGTCGGTAAACCTGACAATCTATTTATATGCAAAGACAATGGGACAGCAAAGAATGTTGTATATTCGCAAGTTTTACGTAGTTAAAACCATATATATATATATATCTATCTATATTCACAGGTGGGACATAGGGACACAACTACAATGGCGCGTAACTATTATGGCGCGTAACGACTTACGCGCGCGGGGGGGCTTGGGGGGGGCGCGAAGCGCCCCCACCAACTAGGTGTTGGGGTGGCGCGAAGCGCCACCCCAACAGCTAGTATTATATATAAAAAAAAAGTTTTGGGGAAAATGTTGAGGGGAAAGTTAAACTAAATCAAAACATGGTATTTGTTTATAGATTGTTGGTACGGGCGTATCAGCAATGTTTTTGGATCGGCTTATCATATCAAGAGATAACTTCTAGGGAATCATGAGTGGGATGTTTATTAGACCAAAAGGCAATATGTACCTGCTATCACTGCTATTAATACTGCAGGTACTACTGTTAACCACTTCACTGTGTTTTTTCTTAGTAAAGTAAAATTATGTTCTTCCCTTGAGGAAGCATGCGGGTTGTCAGACCTAATCATGTTAATTTCTGCTTGTTTTGAGTTTGACATGATTATTTATTGTAAATTCTGTTCGCCTGGGTTTAATTTATTTATTAATGATGATTGACAGCAGTTTTACGAATGTATCTGCCATTTATGTGCCCTGGTTGCAAGTCACGCTTGTAAAAACTTTCGAAGAGTCTGGAAGATTTATGTAGAATCGTTTCTAGTCACTTCTGACACAGTCGAAAACGGTGAGATACATACAGGAAAGAATTTCAAGTTTTCACTTAAGTGGAACAACACATATTCCTTGCTTTGGCTCCCACTCGTTGGCTTTAATTTAAAAATGACATTGAACAATCCATACTCAAGAGCTCAAAAGTATTTTGTTGAATATGTGTTAGGAGAATTGAATACCTAATACTATGTTTCCGGCACAAAAATCCTTATGTGAACTCTTGAAAAGCCAGGTACAAAAGCTCCTTCTTACTTTAGGTCTGAATTTCATGAAACTTCCATATTCGAGTAACTAACCCTTTCACCATCAACCCGGACGATGAAGCGAACTAGCTTCCCGATAACAGCGTCCATATCAGATATAAAGGACATGATTTCCTTATGAGGGTGGAAATGAAGGAATTCGTTGATAGCCGTTTTGCAGCCGAAAGTCTCCAAATTTGTCACTCCGCAAGAGACTTTTACATTGAAGGTATGAAACAAATTTCGATCGGTTTCCCTTCTCCGACAAAATCTACAACTCCCTCCATTTCCTGATTCCAAGCTCTAGCTACAAGCTAAGAGTTCCTAGTTTTCATCAATTCTTCGATCGCTACGATTGTGGTATTTGGATTCAGGCGAAGTTATATCAAATAAAACTTTACCTGAAGGTGTAAATCTTCCAAATTTGAACGAATTGGACATAGTAGTATAATGGCGCCATATTCTTACAATAAAATTTTCTGCGGCAGGAATCATGTTTCAAAAAGTCCTGAAAGTGATACAGTACTTTTTTTTTCACTACCATTGTCAAATATCATCATTGCCGAGCGCCTTTTCAGTGTTCTAAAGGAAGTGCAAACTGACAGGCTAAATTGTCTTGGATCAATGACTCTTTCGTCAGTATTAAAAGTCAAATGTGGCCTGAAACACCAGCTAAAAGATAGCCGTGGCAAGGTGGAGTTAGAGCCAGGACTCGTTAAGCGGGTCCTTAAAGTAAAGACTAATGTAACTTCGAATGAGTGCATCGCTATGACTTTAAATATCCTGTACATTTCGGCGGCCGTAGGCGTTGGCGAATGTCATGACAGGCTGTCAGATTCCAATTGACCTTTTTCTGTCCATCTGAATGGTTCTTTAATACGTTTTTATTACCTTTAATACGATGATTCTCATTAAAACTGGTCTAGATCAAAGTAACTATTTTAAGTGTTAACAATTTCATTTTCCATTTTTCTATCCCACTCTCCAAAACGATAAAAAAGTAACTTTTGAAATGGAAAAAATGACCTCAAAGCCAACGCAAACCCAGTAGGTTTGCATCGAATCAGATGGAGTCTTTTCACGCCTAGTCTTCAGATCTCCAAACATCGGCAACGCTTTATTTTTATGCATATTTCAGTCATTTTAGCTTGAAATCGAAATTAAATCGAATTAAAATCGAATAGTTGCGGGCTCAAGCCATGGCTAATTGTAAAAAAAGTGCAAGAATGATGTTAGTTCATTTGTTAATAGATAAGTCAATCTATTAACCATCCATGCGTCATTCCTGGGGCAAAAAAACTAAGGTGGATAGTCATAGAACAAAGATAGTTCTGGAACCTATAGTTTTCCAAGTGTTTGGTTAAAGGGCACGGGTAAATGGTGGAAGTAAGTATGACTCTCTAATTGGACCAATACTTGTTTGTTATCTTTTAGAAAGGCACGCCCCCTTAGAATCTCAGGCAGGTTATTTACATTTCTAACACCTAAAAACATAAAAAATTAACTAAAAAATGAAAGTATTTCTGATGGAAGTAAAGAGCGAAAATAAACCTTAAAACGAAGAAAATTACAGCTTCGCAGTTTCTGCAACATATATCGCAATATTGGTTCAAGTAAACTGATTCGTAATATTTCCCTAAATTTGTAGACTTCTGAAAAACCTAGTGCATTACTGAAAGCTGATCGTACTTTAGGTTTTGAGAGAATAAATTGTCTATTAATAAAAATTATCTATTAAATAAATTCAATTTAATTAAATAAATGAATAAATAAAATTCTCTATTTGAATTTAATGATTCCATGGTCTGTAAAAGACTATTGGTGGCCTTACAAATTAGTCTTTTATTTTCTGCAGGGTACTTACGGACTTTTCTGCTCCGACTAGTGTTTTGTTGAGTCAATTACATGCCTTAGTAAAGAGCTAGTTCATTCAGAATTCTACAAATTTACTTATATATTATGTTTCAATTTGTTTGAACCAATATTGCAGATATGTGTTTCATAAACTGCGAAGCAATAACTTTTTTTTCGTTTTAACTTTGATCTTCTCTCTTTACTTCTATCAGAGAAATTTTGCTATTTTTTAATTATGGTGTATGAGAATCAACGGTAGTGTTGGCATTGTTTAATAGATAAACGTGAAAAATCGTACCTTTGAATATTGTTATTAGAGGAGCAAATAAATGAAAAAACATTTTCAACTGGGTCTTGTCGTAGCATTCTGACGCCTTGATAGCGAAGAGCCAACTTCTTGAATTTTTCATCAGCTTGACTCCAGGCATCATACAAAGGCACTAGAAAAAAAACATAACGTTGCCTTTTTTCTGCTTGGGAACCTCGGAGTACACCAATTTTGAACACAAAGGGTGTCAAATATCTAGATTGTTTATACATTTTTCTTGTACGCACTCTTTACATATAAAATCTGGATACCCACATCTTTTAAATTTCCTTTTTTTAAAAAATTATTTCAATTTATTTATAAATAGAAAATTTCTTCTGCAATACCATAACTACAGCTAAAAAAAAATGTCGCCTATATACAGAATGTCGCCAGATACAGAAAGAACTTGTTCAACGAAGGTTGTATGTTAAATACAATTATGCAAATAAATTTGGCATTTTCGCTTCCCATTTCTTACGGATTTATACTTCCTTTGTCCACCCTCGTTTTGATTATTTTTGTCCAATTTGGCAAGCTGGCATCTCCTCAGTGGAATCAGATAGAATCCATCCAAAAAAAATAATACGAATCATTTCCAAAGAAAGTCTTTATACAATTATCTTCCAAAAAAAGCTAGGTTAAAAACACTTGAGTACAGGAGTTTACACTCTAGTTCCTCTCTTTTATTTTATTGGAAAAATCGTTAATTAGGATATGTACATATTTCTCCTTGTTTTTCCTCCCTTTTTATGTTTTTAGTGGGCAAAGTTTTCTTTTAGATATTTTAGCGGCTTCTACTTGTTTCTAACCTTTTGAGATGTTATGACCCATGTATATTTTTATTTTATTTTTTCGACCAATCTGATAAAATGATTGTTTTGAACAATGATAAATACATAAATTAATCATTCTTTCAATTTTTGCACTCTTTAATCAGTTTTAAGTTCACTGTTGTTTTTGAAATTTGTTTTTGTTTTTGTTTTTTGTTAGCCCCGAAATGCGAACTCTTCTCTTCGGGGCTTTGGATTTTTTAAAATAAATATCTTATCTTACAGCTATAGTTATATATCCATTAACCCAACCATTTACCTAATCATAATGGAAGGATGGTCTTTCTTTGACATACGGAAGAACTAAGGCCTGAGGTTTTTTGTGCCCATGGAACGCAACTATCCGCAGGATTTTGATCGAAGTGTTCACTGGCCTTTCTCGAGTGAAATCAGGCAAAAGATATGAAAACCAATGGCACGTGAATGTGCAGCTTAGTGGGTTAAGCCAATCCTACTTTAGTCACTCTTAGGATTTTTGGTAAGCTTGGAGACGGGAGGGGTAGTTACAAAAAACCAGAAAAAATATTTTCAATCTTCAGTTCTATCAATGTAAAGTTATTTTGATTTTTTTTCTTAAAGAAGTATAAAAAAGAATAAGCTCGTTTACAGAGAAAGTAAAATGTATTAGAAATCGATAGCCTCTCAGTAGTACACGTTTATATTCACAAACAGGCTAAATATATATCACACTGTATATTTTCCGATTTGGATTTTTCATAAACCAGCTCATACGTGACACATATAATCAAAATGAAATGCTAAGCATAAGGGCCAGATAAAGGGCAATTGGAACGATTTGGCCCAATCGGGCCCCGCGTTTGAAAGGGCCCTGCGCTAGCATCAAAATGAACATCTTTTTTCGACCCTGTGAAATAGCCTAGTCTTGAAAATTCCAGTAAGCGTTGCTTTGGGAGAGATATCATTTCCACGCTAAAACCAATACAAAACTATCATATATTAACAATGGAACAGGACCGATTGATTAATTTAGCAACTATGTTCATTGAAATTGAAGTATAGAGGTAAATAGGTTTTCAACCAGTTTTAGAAGAACTTATAGAAAACAACTAAGAAATATATTAATTCGTGTATTCGTGATCGGTGGAGTAAATTTCGAAGGCTTTTTCGGCAGCTTCACAATATCTAGAGGACGAAAAAATAATTAAAGTAAACTCAAAGTGAAAACAAAAAAGGACAAAAACGTAAGCTCAAAATGAACAAAAACTGGACCGTCAAATGAGGCAAGATAAAGAGAACGATCTGAGAAATGTAAAATGTACAGGTGAAAATGAACAACCTAGACCATTAAAAATCACAAGACCGATCCGAGCAGCTAAGGCAAAGGATATTGAAAAAACATCTGAAGGAATCTAAAATAAAGAACAAAAAAAATATGTAGTTAGAATACTTCCAAAAACAACAATAACAACGAGTAAAAAACGAAATTGATAAACAAAGATATATGAGGTTAAGAGATAAGTGGCAAGAAGAATAATAACGATTCAAAACGAAATTGAAGAACAAAAAAATCTGCGGTTATAATATATGTGACAATGAGAATCATATAAAATCAAAAATGAAAATAAAGAACAAAATATTATGTGGTTAGAAGATATTCGACAGCGAGAACAAAGAAATATGCAGTTAGAAGATGAGCGGCAGCAAGAATTACAAGCAACAGCGGTAATCAGAACCTGTCAGAAATGAAAGCAAAGAACAAAGAATTGCAGGTTTAGCAGAAATGTGACAGCAAGTATCAGAGTGTCAAAAATGGAAAAGAAGAACAAACAATTGTGCAGTTAGAAGACAAGCGACAGTTAGAATCAAAACGAGTCAAAAATGAAAGTGAAAAAGAAAGAAATGTTATGTTAAAAGAACAACACAATCGCATTCTTCGACACCAACAGACTGTGGCGCAAAACCCAGTAAAAACCTACAATGATGCCCTCAACTGTGCATGTGTTAATTACAGGTCATTGGACCCTTCCACGTTGTATGTATTCACTGTGAAGTTCTCCATTTTTTGCTTGAAAAGTAGGCAACGAAAGTAATTTATTTGAAGGTTGCTACCTGCTCTGTCCAATTGGATTGCCACCTTTACAATTTCCAAAAAATTGGCATCCACGTTATATGTATTCACTCTGGAGTCCTCCATTTTCTCGCTTGAAAAGTAGGCAACAAAAGTAATTTATTTGAAGATCGCTACCTCCTCTGTCGAACTGGATTGCCATCTCTACAATTTCCAAACAAATTGGCTTGGCCTGTTATAGGATATTACTTGCTCTCTAAAGGATTCCTCTAGCAAATGCAAAACTAAACAAATGTTTTGCTTTAGCTTCATTCAACGTAAGCGATGATCGAACCATCAATAGTCATTTTTTTCAGATTCAAATTAGTTGGACAAACTTATCACAAAATCAATTTAGCAGCACATCCATCACAGACCCCTGAAGGTAATTTTGAACCACATTCATATGGCTAAATGTACTTTTTAGACTCCCACTAAACTGTTAATGGACACCTTCCACATACTTTCAGTTACAGAATCTCTAGTAACTCAATAGGATCTCTTGGAAGAAATATTGCGATACATAAACAGCTATGCTATGGGCTACATGAAAAATGTGAGAAGTGGAGGATTATTTAAAGCAATCAGATTCTTCACTTGGGCAACTGGCTCAGATAGAAGACAGCCTGTCACGTAGCTCTTGATCTCCCGGTACTATAAACATATATATACATATAGAGGGACCTGCAAAAAACTTCCCATCGGGCCCCGCACCTGGTCGATCTGGCCTTGCTGAACATTAAGGCTAATACGAAATTGTGGGCCTTAAATTTAAAGTCGACAAAACATCTTATTTAGATAATTTTGAACTCAAAGAGCCTATGCATAAAATAGTGTGTTGACAACCGACATGCTGATATCTGCTTAGTACATATTCAATTTTTCCACAAAGTTCATAAAGGCAGGTTAGTGCCTTCTCCTCCTCTATGCATGGCCATATAGACCCTTTCTTCGTGAACTCTACTATCATTAATAAAAAAATGTACAAATTTATTAAGCTTTTTATATAATATTGTGGTTGACACGAGCTAATTTCTAAATAAGCATATTGTCTTACCCAAGGGTACATTAAACTGAAAGTAGTCAACAAGTTCTTCATTGCAAATTTGTTCCTTCTCTACCTTAGTTTGGTGACATTCAGCATCCGATGACAAGACTTCGTAACTGATTTCAGAACTACCTTGTTTGAGAATCCAAAGCTTGTTAGAAAAAACTCCCTGCCATGATTTGTTAATTAGATCTCTTTTCCACCTAAAAAAAAGGTAAGAGGATAAAGAAGGGATAAAATAAGAGGATTATGCAAGAAAAAAGGAAGGTAACAAAATAACGGTTTAGTTTTTATAGAATCAAACCTCTTGGCCTGCTCTGTCAGCAAAAGCGGTTGTTATAGGTCTATTTTTGCAATCCAAATTAAATCCAACAATTTTCTTTTAGATGGCAAGAACGTAATTTTAAAAATAAACAAAGTTGTTACTAAGAAATTACAGAAAAGTATTAATTTCGTAGGAATTGACAAATGGGACCTTTAAAACAAAAAGCGGAATGCAAAACTCCAAACCCAATAGTCGTCTGCAATTATTTCTTAAATGAAAACATTTATTCTGATTACTCAATTTCTTTTTTTACACTCAAAATCCATCAACATTTTCTCTGAACAAGTTTCAAATTGATACAACTGTTCACAGTGCTGCATAATAATTTACGTTGCAGAGTTTAATAATGTGAAATGATTCATAATAAGTCGGTTAAAAAAAATAAACTAATCGGAAACAATTCGGACTTTATGTCAATCAGCGTAAAAGAAATTAAACTTATGTGAAAAATCTTATTTTTGCCATAACTAGGTTGGTTCAGAATAAAAATCAAGTAGAATTCACATAATGGAATATGTAACTAAATTTAAAGCCCTCCTATAAACTCTGTTTAACCTATAGCTCTACTTAGCACTACGGTACTTAGTGCTCTTTCGAAAACTTCTTTTAAATACAATAATCGCTACCGTCTCAATTACATCTTGGCTCGACCCCAGCGCCTGGACTTATCTCTAAGCTGCATACAAAGTTTACTGGTCTTGTTCGTGTTTTTCTTCTTTTTTCGAATTGGCATTATTTGCTATTATGAGCCAAACGCTAATGACAAATGATTAAAAATAATGCAAACCAGCAAAATCAACAAATTTGAGCATGTAGTATACGCGGCTTTACAGGTATTGGGAGGAGAGTCTACCATATAAGCGACTGTTCAGGGCATAAGGACCTGAGGGGAGTCTGGGTGGTTGGTACTAGACATTCCCTTTTTACTGATAAGAGCTGTTCACTAGGATAGTGCAATGTTTGAAGAAAAACAAGATAGAGCTTTATTTTAAGGTTAAAAATGACCTAATCTAAAAAGTTAAGGTCAGTTATTATTTTACAATCCCAGGAACAAATCTCAAAAAAGTGTTGACCTATAATTATTCAAATGATACTGACGCAATGGAGATGTGTGGGGAGCTTTAGGATTTTTCCAGATGAGTTACCAATCAGTCAATTTCATAAAACATCCTTGATTTGATTTTACAGCCTTACTTGGAAGAGGATTAAACTAGGTAGTATGTTGCTCTGTGGGTTCTCCTAATGCAACCAAAATCCATATCGTCAGGAGAAAGAAGTTTTTCAGGGCTGCTAGCTCATCAAAACTATTTTGACTCAATTAACCCCATTGACTCAAGTCTGCACGAGTGATACCTCTCTAAAAAGGAGGTGACTGTAAGGATCCAGGTAATTGCAGGTCAATCTCCCTTCTTTCTGTCTTTTCTAAAACATTTGAAAAACCAGTGATGAACCATCTAATGAGTTCCCTTGAACCTAATTTTTTTTTCATAAGTGGATTTCCTGTGAAAGATTCAATGAAGCATAAATATAATAGGCTTCTTCAGTTCATATAACAGTCATTGATTTTGGTCTTATATATGCAAACACTTTCCTTGGTGTGAGGAAAGCTTTCAACAGTTTGACCCGTGTGATCCTCATTGATTTGGTTTCTCATGACAGAGGTCACGAGGAACACCTGCCATGGTTTTCTTCACTAGCTGTTCTATCTCTGCTGAAGCTTCGGATGACCAAGTTCCAGTTGCTTATAGAGTACCTCAAAGCTCAATTCTTGGGCCTTCACTATTCCTTATTTATGTCAATTACCTCTATCACCTTCTTTGCTGTGGATTATGTCAGAAATATGGACTCTGTCATCAGATTATATCCAAAATATACAAACTTGGGCAATTTTAGGAACTGACCTTAGTGACAACCCTAATCAAGAGCCACCTATCACAATCTAAGTTCTTTTTCAGGAATATGTGCTACCTGTCACACCAAACACAAGAATATAGCTAAAGCCTCTACCTAAATGATTGGCCGCATTGAAGAACTATATCAATGTTCAGCTCAGCAGAAGAGCAGGGAATCCTTCCTTTTACCCACATTGGGCAGTCTGCTTAAGACTAGATTCACACCTTCTTTTAAACTGAAATAAGTTCACTGTATCTTAGAATTAGATTCTGAAATGTATAATAAAGACGGGGATATGTGTGTGAAACCTTAGTCTTTAGAATATAAATTATTTAAGCAAAAATAATTTTATGCTGTGAAAAAATCAAATTTCATCAGCCAATTTAAAAATTTTGGGATCCAATATAAACCAGACCAGGCCTAAAAACATCAACGCTCTTAATTTGAAAAGAGAAAACGTGACTCAACAAATTGACCATAAAGGAAGCTAGTTATTTACTATCTGGAATCAGGATAGAAATGATAGAAAGTATATTTCTCATCAATGGACTAGGGTAAATTTTATGTTTCAATTGAGGTTTTGCTTCAAGCTGTAAATGATAAATACATCAGTGTGTTTAAAAACTCTAGGCTATGTTGTCTAGCTTTGTAGATGACCTTTAGGCCAGACTCTTTTGTCTCGTCTAAGTGGCCTTTCTAGTAAACTTTTGGCAAAATTCTAGTTAATTGACTTCTTACTATCTCAGTAAGGGTTTAGGTTAGGAAAATGAAACTGTCAGGGAATTTACAGACTAAAGTATGTCCCAGGAAGGTAATTTGAAGCAACTACCTACACTCCTTCTCCCTCTAGAGGGCCCTAACCTTTAAAAATATGTGTGTTTAAAAAATATTTTTGAACATACATCAAGCAACTACATTTTTTTTTGCCATTCACCAGATTTTTGACATTTGTGTTAACATAGGCATAGACATGTATTTTAATATATTTTAAAGTAGTTCCTAAATTCACTAGTGAATATTGAAATTCCCCAGATCTTGGACATTCATGGTAACATTGGCATAAGCAAGGATTTTAAAATGTTTTAAAGTAATTTCTAGAATTGTGTAGTCTAGTGTTTCTTTTCAGAGAGTGAGAGTACTTAACTGATACCATTTTTTTCACCAGATGAATGTCTAGCCTATAAGTTAGCAACAGGGAGGTAAATTTTTAGTTTCCTCAATTGATTTGTTAGCCTCAAGATAAGAATACTCTTCATTGTGCATTTTGTAAATGTCTAATACTTGATCTCTTCTTAAGGAAACATATAAACAAGAATATAAGTAATATCATTAGACTCCTCATTTTATATTCTTTCCAAATATCATTGTTGCAGTTTTTGAGAATACCCCTTCTCCTCTCTGAAGGTCCCAAATATAGCCTTAGGAATAGGCTGTATTAAAAATATGAAAAGAAAAATTGAAATTCTAAAACTCTTACTTTATAATATGCAGCATGTTTCTATTGATAAGATTAAGCTGTCATGCTTCCTTCCACTGTTATTCACTTGTTTAAATCATTTCAAATAAAATTTATTGTCACAATTCAAAGTTCTCACTTAGGCAAAACTAAATTTCATCAAGTCAAATAATGAAGAAACAAAGTTATTAATCACTCTATACCTGGGACCATCAGGGTAGAGAGAGAGAAGGGGGGGTACATTTTCATAAATCAACCAAGAATTTTGAAATAATATAAAATAAATAACCTAATGGTACTATTTGATTTGTTCAGCATCTTTTCTTCATAAGTGGCTAACTACTAAATATTTATTGTGCCTTTTCAGCAGATAAAAGAGTTATAGAGAAGACCATATCATTCTATGGTATGCCACATAAATACAATACACTGAATAGTGCTATGTACAAGAACAATATTACTGCTTTTAAGGTAGGAAGTCCTAAGGAACACAGCAAAGGCTATGCCTATAGAAGCACTATTGCTTTTAATAGGAAGGTAAAAATTTTCCTAGGCTTTGACTATGGTGAAGATTTATGTGTCCGAGATAAAATTTTGAGTAAACTAAGTGATTATTTTGAGGTTTTAAGTACAAGAACAGGTTTGAACATGAATGTTAAGAAGACTAAGTCACTTAGACTAAGAATAAATAAAGGTGGGAGTACTTAACTGATACCATTTTTTTTCATCAAATGAATGTCTAGCCTATAAGTTAGCAACAGGGAGAAAAATTTTTAGTTTCTTTATTAGCCTCAAGATAAGAATACTCTTCATTGTGCATTTTGTAAATGTCTAATACTAGATCTCTTCTTAAGAAAACATATACCATTAAAAATATACCATATACCATTATATAAACATATACCAATATAAGTAATACCATTAGACTCCTCATTTTATATTCTTTCCAAATATCATTGTTGCTTTTTTGAGAATACCCCTTCCCCTGTCTGAGGGTCTCAAATATAACCTTAGGAATAGGCTGTATTAAAAAAATAAGTGCAAGAACAGGTTTGAACATGAATGTTAAGAAGACTAAGTCACTTAGACTAAGAATAAATAAAGGTGAAGAGGTGACATTTGGTAACATGAAGATCAATCAAGTGGATAACTTTACTTATCTGGGTAGTCTTATTAGTTAATAATGGTGGACCCAGTGAAGATGTTAAAAGTAGAATGGGCTGTCAAATTTTAGTTTATCATCAATGAATATTCACACTCTTTTCATTTGTAGTATAAGATAACAAGTGCTTAAAAGGGTAACTACTTACAAACATGTCATATACATTCAGATAATTATTTTAAGCAAAATAGATCATGCAATATTTTGATATGTGTTAGAAGAAGCAAGTCTTTTTTATACAGGCCATATAGCTGCTTGATGACTGTTTGTTAGTCAAATAGTTTGTGGTAGCAAACTGTAAGTAAGGATTGCTGTGGTTCAATAGTAATTGAATCTAAGAAACAGAACTTAAATACCAATACATGTATCAAAGAATTGGCCTATTATGCTGATTCGAAATCTATATGATTCATTTAGTTTAGTTTTACCCCTCAAAGGCTATGAGCCCATGAAAATTCACCTTGCTTCAGAAAAAAAGTGAACTCCCATAAATTTCAACAAATCTCAATGAAAATCACACCATCAGATTCAGCATATCAGATAATACTATTGTAGAGGCTTCAAGCTCTCATTTTCAAAAATGTATAATTTTGAATTTTTTGCTTAAAGAAAGATGAAGGATGTGTATGTATTTGTTGTTGTTTTTTCCATGGGTGATTGTATTAAGCCAGGGGTCCTAGTACATCAAGTGAAGGCTCAGCAAAATGGAAGTTAAAAGTTCTAATGCTTTGTGCAAGTGACCAAAAAGATTGGAAGGCATCTAGTCCCTTCCTATGCCCTTTTTTTGCCAATGTAGTTTGATCAAAACTTTGACATATACATTTTGTTCAACATAATTGAATGGTCCAATAACTATCCCTTTAGAGAAGGCTTGATGGCATAGCATCTGGGGAAAGGCATTTAAGTTATTGAATTTGACTATTGATTATATATAGTATTTGTTAATGGGAAGTATGCATACATTTAATGGGTGAGGGAGAGGGTGAATTTTCTACTGGCAGATTTTCCATAAGGAGTGAAATTTTACAGGGAGATTTTGCACTGAGGGAATTTGCCAGAATTTCTATACAAAATTCTCTTTGTTTGTCTTACTTTCTCTTTGCCAACTCAATTTTACGTTTGGAGATGATAATGGTAATTGTCAAAATTTTCATCAGGATTGAATTGTCTAGAGTAGCTTTTTGTGGAGGAGAGCCTGATTTCTCTGTATTTTGTAAAGAAGATCAGAAATTAAATAAAAATAATGAGTTTTTTCAAATGAAAGTAAGGAGCAAAATAAAAACTTGATACCAACAGAAGTTATTACATATTTGAGGGTAATTGCCCCCTTCTCAGGACCTTGCTCTTTGTGCTAAGGTTTAGGTATTATTTTCTTTTCCAGTTCTTCAAGAACAACTCCAGAAAAATTAGAGTTAGTTAGTTTGAACAATAAGAATCCTTTTTAAAAGTACTAAAAAACTTTAGCACCAAAGGATAGGTGTTGAGGAGGGGTTAACCTTCCTTTATAAACATAATATTTTCTGTTTCCTTTAAGTTTTAATGTTGCTTTTTATTTTTCAGGTGAAAAAATGTTTTTTGTTTTTTTTTATTTGATACTTCTGAATAGTCAGTATATAAAGTTACATTGCTTTTACCTGTGCTGGCAAGTACAGTATTCTTTTTTGCAAGTGCAGCCTTTTTCAGGGTGAGGGGAGTTCTTGCTAGACAGGCTTATCACAATTTCTTGAGTGTAAGCAGGGCTATTTTGTTTCAACCTGGGCTCTAGTTTTTAATATCAAGTTTCTGTTCAATTCTAATAAGCATGGGCAAATAAATAGAAACTATTTTTAGTAAAAAATTGACAGGCTATTATACCAATGTTTTCAGAAGTTCTGGTTTCATATGCTAAGGCAGTTATTCTAATAAATCAAATGTTAAATTGCAAATCTTAACCTGTAATGGGCACTTATATTTTAACATATTGTTCTTTCTACTGTTTTTATTGGTTTGTAAAATCAGGTGCATGTGATCAAATATGTTTTTTTCTCCAGGGACATTGTGATGGAGAAACACTGGGCAAGTGCTATACCAAGATCCATATGTGACTACTTTTTTGATGTGCAAAAATCTGCATCAAGACCAGAAGATGTGCCTCCAGTCATCCCTGTACCTCACAACTATTTAATTAACCTTTTGAGGAACAATCTCTTTTTTGTTGCTGTAATATCTAGTGAAGGTGATTTTGAGAGTACTTATGTGTGCTACATTGCTACACTTAATCAATACTGTCCCTCATCTATTTATCTTAGTCTATCTCTAGGCACAGACAGCTCAGTTTCCTCTAGGCATTAGACAGTTCAGTTTCCCTGTTTAAAGCAATATTTTTTGTCTCTTTTGAGTATTTTTTTTTTCATGTGAGCTTTATCCTTTAGTTTTTTGCATGATGTGCTCCACAGTACTAAAATATTTTTGCTTTAATTGCAACGTTTGTGGTAGTGATTTGTATTGGGGGGTATGATGTGGTAGTGATTTTCTTTGACTAATGAAGGGGAGGGAGGGTCTTCAGCACTTGTTCTAAACCTGAATTCCTAAAAGTAAAGAAATAATTACAGTTGAAGAGAAAATTTTCTGGCTCTGTCCTTTTAGCCAATGTAGGCTTAGTTGCATGTTGACAATATTGGGTTTTGAACTTTGATTGCTTGGTCCTACCTAGAATCTTTTAAAAGTGGAAGGAGTTTGGTAAGCTTTGCTTGGAATTTCAGAGGAGTTAAATCTGTAGAAACAAAATCTGAAATATAAGGTAATTGCAATAATAGCTTTTCATCTAAAAATTGTTAGAATCAATGTAGTTTTGAATTTTTGTTTTCCCTGTATTAGTATTTTCAACTAAGTTAATGCGGAATTTGTTGCCAAGCAACTGTTGCTGTGGTTTTTTCGTTCATTGGATTTTCCTGAAAAAATTTAATTTTCCAGTACCACCCCTGTTCGTCATTGAGTTCTTACAGCGGGTCGTCCATATAATAGAAGAGTATTTTGGCGAGTGTAAGGAAAGTATTATAAAGGAGCAGCATGTAGTTGTGTATGAGGTAAGTTAAAAACTTTTTTTAATAATAAATTCCCTTTCTGGAAGAATGTACTTGGAAACTGTATCTTTTGAAATCTACTCAAATATGGGGGGTTTCTACCTCTGGTCTTAGTTGCATTTTCTGATTTCATTTTCATCTTTTTGTTTTGTTTTTGTTTTTTATCTGCACACTTTAGCTGATAACAATCAATCACTGTTCTTTCATTCTTTTTTTATTTCAAGTTCCTTGCTTTGTTTCTTTAATTTTCAGTTTTTAAAAACGCAAGAACTCATTTGTTCGTTCTAAAAGTCAATTTTCCCAGCAATTTAATCTACAAGAAAAACGTTATTAGTGCTTTTCACAATCTAATTATTCAGTTTTAGACTCTGTCAAATATTTTAGGATATGGATTTAGATAGGTAAGAAGAAGAAACAGTTTGAATGTAGCCTATATTAAGCTCTAGCATAAAACAAGACAAAATGATCTTAATTATTCGTTTACATTTCATTGATTCAGTTAATTTCAATTTGTAAAGGACTGTAATTACTGTACTTTGCTGTTCAGTGGCTGATGCTCATCAAGAAACAATTAAGCAAGTGAATAACCTATTTGGTGTCCAAATTTCAAAGTATATTAGATAAAGTCATTGAAAAATATCGCCTGCCAGGCAGTAAGGGGACCCAAAGATCCATAAAAGTAAAAGGAAAGAATAAACATCATTGGTGGAATATCAGAGAAACTGGAAAAAGAAAACCAGAGAACTTAGAATCCAGTTTTCTGGTTGATTAAAAACACTGAAGGAGATACATAAATTAGAGAATAAAAGATCTAAGATCAGCTTGAGATTAAAACTTCAGGTATTTACACATCTTTTTTCTCAATTACACCATATGTTCACTCATTTTAATTGAGCTCTATGTTTATCCTGTCATTGATAGTCTAGCTGGCTCAACCAAGAATTAGTGAGAAATTTATGTATGAAGTGTTCATTAGGGTTTTGGTCTGCAGATTATTCTGAGTGTAATTTGAGTAATTATGATTTTGACTACGCAGGGCTTAGAACCTAAAAGCTTGAAATATTGTGTATTGCATGTTAAAATAGACTGATTCTATTTTACAAACATTAACAAAAATCAACCATGTGACCCCAAATAGGGGCATACGCAGCAGGAGGGGAGCTTTGAGCCTGTCCCTCTGAAGTCCGATTTTTTTGATTTTCTGGGGACTTCTTGTTCAGAATGTCAAGTGAAGATAATTTATTTATTCCCCCCTCGCGAAGTTCGTCCTTTCATCCCTGGCCTCAACACCCAAACATTATTATAGCTTACCTGTGATGTGAACAGGAATTAATTGAACGTCTGCATATATAAGACGGATTTTATATGCAAGAACGAAAAAGCTCATAATTTAGCTAAAGTTTGTTAAACAGTTTCGTATATGCCAACCTGTTAGTCTGTATGTGTGCTGGAGAGAGAGAGAGAGAGAGAGAGAGAGAGAGAGAGATCGGTATATTTAAAAACTATCATAGCATAGCTAAATTCAGTTTTTTTTTTACAAAAATCATACATTTAAACAAAAATCACACACTACGACTCAGCATTAAAAAATGATGTGAAGAAGTGAGCTTATTTGTGCTGGACGAGCCCAGTGCCACTAGCACATTAGTTTGTACTAGTCCCTAATTGTGTCACCATTGCAGGAAATAGTGAGACGAAAACTGTTTTTACTGTAAACAAAGATTGGTTGTTGATGTTTTGAAACAATGACAAAACACTTTAAGTATTAAACTGCTGTATGTGTGTGTGATGTGTGTTTTTGTTGTTGTTTTTTCTTTGGTGAACAGTATTAACATTTATTCCATCAATACAACCATAAATTCTCTTTGTAACATATTTCGCACATAATTTCTATCTTTGTAGCTGGTTGTTTTTACTTGACTGGGTTATACATTAAGATTTGACCAGTTTCCCTTGAAGCACATTATATTAGGTCACTTAGCTCTTTTATTTTGTAATTTGTTTTAATTTTATACCATTATTTCAAAGACGAATTCTTTCCAGCTTCTAGATGAAATGTTGGATAATGGCTATCCTTTAGCTACAGAGTCGAACATTCTTAAGGAGTTGATAAAGCCCCCAAACTTATTTAGAACGATTACAAATACTGTCACTGGGAAATCCAAGTAAGAATTTTGGAAGTTTAACAATATATATTTGGTTGTTTCCCCCCCCCCCTTCCCTCTCTTTCTTTTTCTTTTTTTCTTTCTTTCTTTCTTTCTTTCTTTCTTTCTCTCTCTCACTCTCTCTCTCCCTCTCTCTCTCTCTCTCTCTCTCTCTCTCTCTCTCTCTCTCTCTCTCTCTCTCTCTCTCTCTCTCTCTCTCTCTCTCTCTCTCTCTTCTCTCTCTCCATGCGCCTGTACCATGCACCATGATACTGTATTAAATCCAGGTGGTTTTGTGGCGCAGTTGGTGTTGTTCCTAAAATGTTTCGGCTAATGCAGTAATACCAACTGGGCTAGAAAAAATCGCCTGTACATATTGGTTAACTTCTGTGTGTTGACTCATATTCACTTTGAGAATGTACTTGATTCAAGTTGATACCCTTAATGTAGCTGTTAAAAACTTATGTCTCTTTTCGTTTTTTGTTTTTTTTATGCTGTCTTGTAACACATATATTGTTTTGCTGAAGATAAAGTGTGCATCTGGTATTTTCTGAGAAAGAACCATTGTGCTCCGAAGAGATTCCCCCCTACTTACTCTTTACTCATTAGGTACAAAGTATACTTATACTTCCTAAAAGGTAGGGAAAATGGGCAATGATTTGCGGCATCGTTCAATCTTCAGTGCGATAACTCCTCTTTTGGACTTATTGAAGTTTTTTTTTCTCTATACAATAATACGCATTAAAAAAGTGTAATCTGGATCAGTGTAAAACTTGTCTTAGTGGTTTTATCAAGACTTTAGACATTTCACTGCGAGATTGTTATTAATTACCTAAATGCATTGGAACAGGTAGCTTCGATTGAATCTTAACCTAGCTATTAGTGATATCAGATATCTATAAAGAGGGAAAAGAGGATAAAAATATCGGTTAATAATGGCAAGATAATCGTTTATTAAAGAGAATTGACAAATTAAGAGCCTATTGTTCTTGAATTAAGCTGTTTGCACTAACTCAATTAACTCCCTCTAAAGCAAATTGCATGTTCCGCTCTACGTGGGTAAAAACAAGTACCTTTCTAGGTGAGCGTATCCTTCTGATTATTTATTTATAATTATTGGAGAAGTTCATTAGAAATGACAATAAAACGAAAGAAGCTCCAAGAGCTTGAAAGTTCTAACATTTCAAATGTCTCTGCAGGCACATTTGTTGAAGAATTTTCAATCAAATCGTCAGCTGACAGCACAGCTATAATTTTAGCAACAGTAAAGACAATCCAACTGTTTTACAAGGTCTAGCGGTCAGTATGAAAGCAATAGAAACCCGATTAACTTAGCGGAAAAGTCAGTGACGGATTCAAATAAGGAAATAGCTGGATTAAAGCCGTAAATTTCTGCCATAGATGATGAAGCGTCAAATCTGAAGTTGCAAATTTCGGTTTAGGCTTGTGAAAATGCGAAGTTACCAACAGAGTTGTCTACAGTTAAGCAAAACTTCCAATGAGTAGAAAGTAATGAAAGACGCAAGAATGTGATTTTATGGAATGCTTTGGCGAGTGACGCAGAATCAGCAAAAGTAGTGTTCGAAAAGGTCGTCAAAGGTAGGTTAGAATATGAACATAATTGCAATTATTCAGTTTTGGAATTTGGAAAGGAAAAAAAATTATATCAAGGTTGAGATACATTATACAGAGACTCGACTGGCATTGCTGAAAAACGCTTAAAAATTAAACAGAAAGGTTGTTTTGAACTTTCCTAATATTTATTTGACAGATGATATACCACTTTCTGTTAGAGAGACTCGTCGGAAATTACTGGCACTTAGAAAAAAAAATTAAGGACTGCCAAATCCGTGGATTGGACGTTTGTGTTTCAAAGTAGATACCACCTCTTTTGTGCATTGGACGTCTTGTAAACGCTCCCGTGGAAAAGTCTATGTCTGAGGAGATTCCAGACAATTTTTTAAGAAACATAGTGTAGTTAAGATGTGCTGATACGAGAATAGCCTGTAAATTGTGAAAGTTTGTATGAGGGGAGTAAAGTATGAAGATGAGTAAATTATTTTGTGAAAAATGAGGTTGGTTGTTTTATTTTCATCATTATTTTGGTTATTTATTTATTTTTAATTTATTGTTGTTGCTATTAGATGTGATTACTGGTGTTTGTTAAATCGTTTCTTAAGTGTGAGTTGGAATGAATAGATGTTTATTTTTCTTTTTTTTTGTCCTCTGGTAGTAACTTAATTTAGTTGCTTTGTAATATTTAGCTAGGTTAGGTGCTGCTAAAAGGGAATAGTGATTAGTTTTGTTTGTTTGTTTTTTTTTTTTTGTTTTTTTTTTTTTGTTATATCACATTACGAGAGTTGAGAGCGTGTATTTAATTACGACTGGTATTCGCCCTATTCGACACCACAGACCATTTAAATAGTTGTTAGGGAGCTTGTTCTTCCTCTTGGGGCTCATAGCATAGTTGACTTAGAAAATCAGAGGGTAAACTTTTTTGATTATTTTAATGAAAGTATATAATGAAATATAATGTATAATAATGAAAATAATAATGTATATACTGAAAGTATATTTTCCGGCTTCTGAACCCCCTAAAGATACTAAATTTCTATTTAATTATGATTTTAATGATCTTGGAAGTCAGCATGGTGGATCACATGATTTTAGGATTTGTCCTTTGAATTGCCAAGGCCTTGGTACAACCTCTTATATTTTAGTCAATTTAGCTAATCTTAATATCTTCCATGTGCACTTTAAAGAGATATACTGAGATTTCTAGATATAGCAGGGTACATTAAGTTTACGCGGAACAGAGATCTACGTCAGCACAGGGGTCTCGCAGCACATGAAGATCTGCACGCGAATATCCGTGATGATCTGCGCAAATATAATGAAATGGTGTATTTAGTAATTGTGTATAGGTCTCCCTCTAGCTCTATTCAAGAATTCTTTGAGAATTTACATGAACAGCTGGCTAAAGTGCAATCTAGCAATAAACCTTGTTTCATTCTTGGCGATTTTAACATAAACGTGTTAGATATCGAGTCTTTGGTGACTTCTCAACTTTTAAATCTTTGTCTTATGGTTTAGTCCCTACGATTACAATTAAAATTCTGACTAGAGTTTCTAGGACTTCCGCAGAGCTTTTGGACAATATATTTTCAAATGTAACTTTTAGATCTCCAGGAGTAAATGTCGAATCTGACCTCTTTGGCGTTTATGCTGAATTTGAGGTATTTACTCATATACGACTAAATTCTGACTTTTTTCAAAAGTCATTGCCGCCCCCTATAGATGTATCGATACATCTAAAGAGAATTACCGTGTATGAGCTAAGAGATACCATATATGCCATGAAAATAGTTCGTCTGGTAGTGACTTGATGAGTTTTAAAAATTCTGAAATGTATTTTTCATCTATATCTAGCATTCTAACATCATTAATTAATGATTGTTTCAGACAAGGTAAGTTCCCAGATTGCTTAAATGTTTGAAAGAGTGACTCCGTTTATAAAGGGGGTGACAGAAATGGTCTTGGTGATTATCGCCCAATATCAGTTTTGCCAGTTATTTCTTGTCTGATTGAAAAATGTTTTAGTTCTCGGTTAACCACATTTCTTGAGAAGTTTAATCTTTCAAATATTAATCAGTTTGGATTCCGGAAGAACAGGAAGACGGAGGATGCATTGATATTTTTGACAAGTATTAATAATGTGGCTTTGGACAAAGGTTTGAAGGTTGGTGCAGTATTTCTAGACCTAATAAAGGCTTTTGATACAGTTACCATGGTCTACTCTTGGAAAAGTGTGAAGTTTATGGGATCCGAGTTAAAGCTCTTGAACTTCTACAGAGTTTCCTGAGTAACCAGTACCCGTTTGTAGAGATGAATTGCTTAAAATCTGAATTGCACCCAGCCAGTGGTGGCGTCCCACTGGGACCTGTTATTGGCCCGATTCTTTTCCTTTTATTTATTAATAATATGTCTAATTGTATCCATAATTGTTGTTTTAGCGTTAGTGACATGACTGAAAGTCTCCAGAGTAAAACTGTGTCATTATTTGCGGATGACACAGTGGCTATCAGCGCTGTAAAGACGGAAGAATTACTCCTGACATCGATGAAAGATAATGTGGATAGGTTACATTCTTGGTTGAGGGTAAATAGGTTTAAGATTAATCTTGGTAAGGCGAAATTTGTCATTTATTCTAGATCTCCTGTTTTTATCATTGGATTAATGAAATCGTAGCACATTGTGGAATTTTAAAGCGTGCTTTATCGATTAAGTACCTGGGGGTTTATACTGGTGAGATTTTGTCATTCAAATTTCATGCAGTCTGTGAGTAAAATTTTGTCTCGTAACCTAGGTATAATGAGAAAACTTAAGCAATTTTTCCTATTTATGCCCTACGCCTCCTTTATTTTTCCCTTGTCCATCCATATATTTTGTATTGTAGTAGTGTTTGGCTTGGTACATTTGCTTCTGTTGCCCGTACACTGTAATTGCTATAGTAAATCCACACTACTCAAACGATTCACAAAAAAAGAACTTGGTCTGTTTTCTAACATTTTGGTACCTGTTTCAGTTTTTTATTATTATTATTTTTTTTCTAATTGGACCTAAGATAATGTTGTAATCATAGAAAGACTTTGTGGGCGACCTATATTTTTTGTTTATTAGTACGTGGAAAGCCTATTAAATTTTGTGCTACTGATTGGTGGCCGTATAACTCTTGAAAAACGAATCTTATATACTGCATCTAGTGTTTTTTAAGAAACACTCTCTCTTGTGTTCCAACTACTGACTTGGCAGAAATTTTAGCTGTCATTTTACTTTTATTAATTTTATTTTTCAGTGTTAGCTCAATTCTACCATCAGGTCAACTTTCAAACGTTCCCTGGAGACGAGCCGACGTCAAATATGCAAACAATGAAGCATACTTTGACGTTGTTGAAGAGGTAAGTTCAATCTATCTTTCTAGTTTTGTTAATTTTATGCCCTTTTTTAATTATGCAAAGAAAGAAAAATTATTACACATATTTGTCTGACAAATATCGTCTTAACAAAAAAAAGTTGCAACATACTCAAATGGTTATCACTGTCCTTATATTTACTATTACCCTAATATTATATTTCCTTTATATTCTTGTTCACATCATTACAGCCATTAAGATTTATACCATAAATGTATCGGGGCAGATTTAAGGGGTCGTTTTAGGCTCCCCCCGAAAAAAAATGTTCAAAAGTTTTACGAAATACAAGGTCAGAGGGACGAAAGATACTACTGGTGTAATCCAAGTTTTGTCAATGAAATCCCCCCCCTCAAAAAAAATTATATCCATCCTTGTAAATTTACGAGCCCTCATCATATCTTACATTTAGAATATTCTAGTTCTGTTGAGAAACTTTTGGGAAGCTGTGTAATTGCCATAGCAGAAAACACTAATAAAAATGTTGGTCATGCTAAATCTGTCGGTTTGTAGTATTTGAGGTCAAGACATTTATGGTGCAACAACTAATAAAGTTCCAAATAAATAAAAGAATAACATATTGTCTATCGCGGTAGGCAATTTCAGCACCTTAATTGTAACTTATTGGACATACAAATTTTAGCTCCTTGATTTCGCAGAATATCTATGTCAACGAATAAATTGATAGACTTAAATTTAGTCACGCCCAATTGTACACACAAATTTAATTAATTTGCTTCCACTTAGTTGTTATAATTCCTTATACCAACCAAGTGGGAAGCGAATTAGAAAAAAAAAAGTTCTCTCTAAAAAAGTGTTTAGATCTGAAGAAACGAGCTCTACCTTGAGTCCGGCTTATTCCTCCGCTGAAAATACTCAGAACATTCCCCCCTATAAATTTTTTCCAAATGTAAAATTGAACAGCCAAAGGAAAATTAAGACAAATAAAAATAGCGAAGAAAAGTGTATAATTGTAATGAAGGAGGAGAATTGCAATGAAATCAGTTAATGAAGGAGGGATGGTTGGACATATAGCAGGTGGGGGAAGGGTGTCAGGTGCCTAAAAGAGCGTATTCAATGCACAAATGTTCTAAATCTCCATGAGCCTTCAGATGACTATAAGTCCGGGTATGGGGGGGGATTAATCTCTCACCACATTTAGACTAGCCTGAATAAAGATGTTGTAGGGTGAGACCTTCCTTCTTATGGCAGAAAAGACGTTTCTGACATTTAATTTAAAACATGATTTAACTAAACTAATATGCTTATAATTATAAAATATATCACGGAAGGGGGGGGGGTAGAAATTGATATTTAATCCCTCTTTATTTCTGGGGATATTACTGGTCCACGCCTTCATTATGAAAGGAAATAGTATCATCAAACCCTAAAACGAGTAGAATTCATTCCGCATATGAGTGAACTGCCCCTTCTTCGCTCCTACCCCTCTCTTGCTTGCAGAAACTTTGAAGGATTCTCACTCGATCAGAAATTGAGAATTCTAATGCATTTTTTAAAAGTCAAAAGTGACTGGAGAGCAAGAACCCTTTTGATATCTGTTCCTTTTGTAACCCATTATGACATCTGATCAACATTTTAAGGTACCCTTTTTGCTCTGAGTAATTGAAAATTTTAATAAATTTACATCCAAGGATGACATAACCCCCCCAGAGCGCCTTGGATAAAGGCCGTAAATTATGCTAACTGCCAGTTTTTATAGATTATTTTACTATTGAAAAAAAGAGGGGACATGTATTATCTTGGGAGTCAAGTGGCGTGAAACTTTCAGAGATAATTTTCTTGGTCAAAAAGATCATCAGCATTGTGCTGTGGGAGGGGGAAAGGGTTAGGAGCCACGGAAGTTTTTTCCTGATCAATTTGAGACTTACAGCCGTAAGTCCTTGGGCTACGGGAACTAATGTACAAAATATTATTCAAAGTGATCGGTCCTTTTGGAATCAGTCCCTCCTCTAACTAAGGGAGTTAAAAAAAAAAAGTGCCAATTTTTTTTCCAACTGGTCTGGAACTTATTTGGAAATTTTGGCTAAGCGGACATCGATGCAGAAGGAAAAGAAAAAAATGCATTCCCCTCAAACTGCAGCCCAACAAAGAGCTAGAAAAGTGCCTAAAACTTTTTCCCATCAACTTCAAATGGAAGGGACTATTTAAAAAACTTGGAAGAGGTATAACTTGATTGAAAACTAAAAGGTATTGTGTCCTTTTTAAAGGCCGAAAGCTACTGGGAGGCGCTCAGTCTTCCTCTCGGTTCCTTTTTTGTAATCCAGCCCTCATCTAATACCTATGATATCAAATAATATTTCGATATATCTGTTTTGTTCCAAAACTTCGAAATTTCTTAAAATTTTGCCTTTGGGTTTGATATCACCTGCACAGCCCCAATGTTAAGGTTTATCTCAACCCCCAGAAACACGAAAAAATAATTAAATGAAACAAAAATGTAAAAACAATTACTATAAAACATTCTACACCAAATATTCTTTCTAACTTCTGGAATATTGGTAGAATTACTTCATTTCCCGATATTACTGCATGTCTTCGTTATTTTTATTTATCTTTTTATCTTTCTGTGACTGCTGAATTTCGCATATTGAGCGAATTTTCTCATGGGGGTGGGGGCTATAAGATGGGTTTTGCACTTCTTCTTTTTTGTTTTCTTTGTGTTAGGTCATCTACGTCTTAACTTTTTAGGTAGATGCAATAATTGACAAAATGGGTGGCACAGTAATGGCTGAAATCCATGGATACATCGACTGTTGCATTCGACTAAGCGGAAACCCTGATTTAACTCTGTCTTTTATCAATCCTCGTCTGTGTGACGATGTCAGTTTTCATCCATGTGTTCGGTTTAAAAAGTGGGAGGTGAGTGTTTTCTTTCTATTTAACCTCGAATGTGTTAACTCCTGTTAAGGTAAGTGTAGTACATGAAAGTGATAAAAAAAAACAAAGGGAAAAGATCTTTGACTTAAAACCCTCTTTGTTTTTAAATGTTGCCTTCTGAGGCTTTGTCTAATTCTTTGTTATTGTATGATTCTAGTTGGCTAACCTAAAAGTACACAAAAGTTTTTTTAAGCTAATTTTTTTTTAACTTATCAAGTTCTGATTATATGAAAAAACTTACTTGTCAACACGAAATAAGACTATTACTCCTCTCTTAAAGCAATTGCAGATCTGCTTCTTTGTCTTTTGTTCATCTTTTTCTTTCTGACCACAACTTTTTATAAGTAAAAAAAGTTTCTCAAGCAAGGGGGGGCTCGGCTATTGCTATTCAAAAGATGTTATGTGTACAACGTAAATTTTATTGGATAGCAGAAAAAGTAAGAAATTAGTTCAATGTTTTTACTGCTATTGGAGATCTTCAGCAATTTAACTTTTTAGTGCTCTTTTTAGCTTTAATGGTTTTTTTTTCTTTGGATTTATATTAACATTTTGGTAAACTGACTCTCTCTCTTCTCTTGACATATTGATTTTGAAGTTTGTATTTTCAGTTCGTAATCATTAGCAAATCATCAGAAGGAACAATTTTCCTTTTCTTTTATAGTTTATAAATAGGATGTATTGTAGATTTTCATTCATCCCTGTTCAATCTACAGGGAATAATTTGCTTGGGGGATGAGCATCTTATTATTAATTTGTTTTTTTTTTTTCTTTCGTTAAGTTCTTTAAAACACCATAGCAATTATCAATTATTTCGTTTTTGAGTCTTTAGTGCGATTGTGGAAACCGGTCCAAATCATTTTAGCCAATCATTTGAGTGACTGTGTATCAAGTAATACTTCTAATTTTACTACTATCAACTCACTGTAGCACCAAGCCGCTCAACACGATTGCGCACGCTCCTCCTCCTCCATCCCAATCTATTTAAAGCGTCATTCTTCACACCCCCTCAACATGTTCAATTTCTCTTAAATCTGTCCTTACAACTTCCTCCCAACTCCATTCGAAGAAGAGATTCATATCGTTGGCCCTAGATGGTTGGCTGACTAGGACAATCTTTGGCGATTTGTCATCCTTCATATGCAGAACGGCTCATAGCCATCTCTACCTTTCTCTCGTAACCCTAAAAAGCGGTATTGAAAAAACATTTTTAATACGGCTTATTGTTTTAAATATAGTCAGTCAGATAAATACCCAATACAATCCGTAGAAAATTTCTCTGGAAAACATCTAACAAATGCTTCTGTTTCTTTCGGAGGGCCCACGCTTCAGAAGCTTGCTTGACCACTGTCATCACTGTAGCTTCCAGTTTTCTGGTCCTGGTTCGCAGACTTATCTTCCTATTCTTCCAAACGTTTTTTTCAACTTTGAAAAATACCCAGAACCTTAGATATTTTACTTTTAACATCTTCACTGGGCCCACCGTCTTTACTAATTATACTACCTTGGAGAGTTATTTCTCTGTTCGATCAACCTTCTTGTTACCCAACATGATGTCTTCACCTTCACTTATCCCTCGTATAAGCGACTTGGTCTTCTTAACATTAATTGCCAAGCCTATTCTTGCACCCCGGACTCTCAAAACTCCCACAAATTCAGTTATTTTGATAATATTTGTATCTAGGACGCTCAAATCATTAGCATAACATAAGTCTAGGAGATTGTTTCTTCCCTATTTAATTTCATGCTCTCCTATAGCCTTTGCTGTGTTCCTTAGGTCAAAGTCTATCAAAATGATCCGTATAAATGGGAATAGAATGAAACCCTGATGAACGGATCTGGTACAAAACCAGCTACTAACCTCATTTCCTAGTTTGGCTAAAGCTCATCTATCGGCTGAATCAAACGCTTGCTCGTAATCTACAAAACTAAGGACTGGAGGGGTTTGATGACTCGGGCTCTTCTGGACTATTAACATAAGAGTGAAAAGGGGGCCAACAAACCACAATGTTTTTTTTTTAATTTTGTCTGCACCATCTCGGTAAGTTTAAACTGTATTATTACACTAAGCAATTTTTTTCCTATAGAAACTAAGCTAATGCGTCTGTAACTGCCACACTCACTCTATCATCTGTGTTATAGAAAAGTGGAATCAAAGTTTAGCTCAAATCGCTATGTAGTTTCAAAAATGATATTCACACTCTTCAATAATTTATCTTTAACTTCACAACAACCATATTTTAAAAAATATCATATACCCCACTACATTACAACACATTTTCCTTATCACTAATTGTAGACCAGTTCCCATCATTAACTGGGATAAGTCCACAATGACTGTTACTTTCCAATTTTTTAGCATATTAGTACAGTGTTTTACCATTATGTCGCCTGGTGATTCTTCTAGATCTTACTGTAATTTACTTGCCTCCACTTGACGTCTCCTTAATTCATATTGAATGTTTTTTTGTCACTTTCCTTACATTCCTCTTGTTTTCATACAAGATATCGCTCAAATATTTCTTGTGCAAGCTCCTCCTCCTCTCTACTAAACTTGAGCATTTTCTGTTACCTTCCTAGCTACGTTTCTAAGTTTGCTCTCTAAAACACCATATGCAACTTCACAAAAGTTCTACGAAAATGGATATTGATCCTACTTTGTAAGGCTATAATGAGGTAGATTTGAACTGCTTTAGATGGTCCAGGAAACGCAGGATGTACTCTATTGGGTTGGGATTATGTCATAAGAATTGAATGATAACTTCATTGGAGTGAGTAAAGGGGAAAACTTTGGATATGGCGGGATCGAGTGGTAGGACGTGCAACTATGTTTATCACGTACACCCTGGTGCTACAGTGAGTTGCTAATGGTAGTGGAAGTTGAAGTCAAAAGAGTGTTAAACAATAGCTTATGCAAAAGCCTCTGATCTTGTCTAAATTTTATTTTAGTTTATGTCTATTAAATAATTAAACTGATTTCTTTCTTGTGAAACTGGTAGAAATGTGTTTCTAGCATTCTCTTTCTATATTTTTTTTTGTTTAATCTGTATCTACCTGTAACATTTTTGGAACAATGCGAAAGGAATTGGGCAGCTAAAATAATAATATAATAAAAGCAAAAATAACAATAAGGATTGGACTGAGTTATTTCATAAATTTAACTGATTCAGTCAAACCATTTACTGTAAACAAGATACATTTTTAATGCTATGGCCCAAACATGGTATGTCTTAGTCAAAAATCAAAAATACTGTAGTAATTAAGATGTGGTGGGCACAAGAAAGTATGTCAACGATCAAAAAGTTATCAAAACGCACGAGCTACGAATAATTAAAAGCACGAACAAACTTGACAATAATTTTTGCGAATAACGCTGTAACTTGAAATAAACTGTTGTCAGTTTTAGAACTTTCGTAGCCACATCTGGGGAGAATTGGAATCATAGAGGGACAAAGGCGGGAGGGAGGACTTAGATGGGATGGAAGAGGGTTAAGCCAAATTTCATGCAAATTTTGTCTCTGAATTTTCTGACATTAGAAGACAGAACTGTCTTTCATCATCATCATTATTTTATTTATAGCCCTTCACAAAAAAAAACTGGGCAGAGCCCAGAAAAAGACAGAGCAAAAATGAAGAAAAAGAAATAAAAAATATGCTTTGACATTCTAACCATACAATCTAACCATAATTAAGAAAAGACCAAACATGAGCAAAGGCAAGTAGGTGAGGAACTGTTAGTCTATTGTATAACTGAGAATGGTGAACTCTACTCAGATATGAAACGAACTTCAAAAAAAATCGAACTAAAGTTACTGGCAAGACGTTCTTGGTTAAGCATTAAGTTCTCAACGTTGAAAAGACTTCCGCTTTGGTCTACTTATAGACCAAAACCGTTTTGACGGGTTGTTAGTTTCATTATTCTGTTAAGTTATCACAGTGCTTTATTAGTTTATTAGTGGTTTTACGTTACTCTCGTCAATCCTCCTTGGATTGAAGATCAGGCGAGAAATAAACCTGATTTTCTTGGGGAAAAGCTGCATAAAGAGTAAGTACTTGATGGCTTCCTTTGCAGCTGAACCTTTGTGTAACTGAACCCCATGCAACTAAATCCATTTAACTGAACCCTCGTGCAACTCAACCGCCGTTCAACTCTACCCCATTTAAAACAAACTGACCCCAACTCAACTCAACCCTTACAACTTAACCCCCATTTAACTAAACCCGGTTTAACGCAATCCTTGTGCAACTCAACACCCGTTTAACTCAACTCTCGTCTTACCTTGGTTTACCTTAACCCCCATTCAACTCATACTGGGTTTTATACAACTGTAACCTCACATGCAACTCTATCCCCATTGAACCCAACCATATTAGACTGAACCCGCATTCAAATCAACCATGTTCAGCTCACCCCTCCTTAAATCAACAATGCACCTAGAAAACGTAATTCAGCCTGTTCTGTTTGAAGCGATAAAACTGACACAAACGATATGGTCTTTAGTCGTTTTTTTAATTCTTATGTAAGTGTTTTTGTGGCACTTGGTATTTACCAAGTGACATATAGCGATCACAATTTCTGTCAGTCTGTTGGTCCTGGTTTCGCTAGTTCAGGAACTTCCAGATAAGCTAGGACGATGAAACATGGTAGGCGTATAAGGAACCAGACTAGATTATATGAGAAATAGTCTCTCCCCCGTATAGGGGAGACCCCGAATAGTCTCGACCGTCGGGAGGGGGGGAGAGTAGAGGGACGGTTAATTTGGAAACTTAGAAAAAGTGAGGTATTTTTAACTTACGGCTGATCGTATCTTAATGAAATTTGATGTTTAGAAAGATCTGGTGCTCCAGAGCTCTTATTTTAAATACCGACTAGATCTGGTGATATTGGGGGGAGTTGAAGGGGGAAACCGGAAATCTTGTGAAACGCTTAGAGTGGAAAGGTCGGGATGAAAGTTGTCCTAAATACGGTCTAAATAAAAAAAATAAAGTCCTATATATGCGATTGAAATAACCGAGCTGGATCCGCTCTTTTTGGGGGAGTGGGGGGGGAGGTATTTTCAGTGCTTTAGCGAGTTCGGTGCTTCTGAACGTGGTAGGACGATGAAAATTAGTAGGCGTTTCAGGGGCCTGCAAAAATTGACTTGATAACAGTCGTTTCTCCGATTCGATCATCTGGGGGGGCTAGACGGATGAGAAATCGTGAAAATTGAGGTATCTTCATCTTACGAATGGCTGATCGGATTTTAATGAAACTTGGTGTATAGAAAGATATTATGTCTCAGATATTCCATTTTCAATTCCAATCGGATCCGAGGACATAGGGGAATGGAGGGGGGAAACGGAAATCTTGGAAACCGGAAATCTTAGAAAACATTTAGAGTGGAGGGATCGGTATGAAACTTGATGGGAAGAACAAGCACAAGTTTTAGATACGTGATTGACGTAACTGGACAGGATCCGCTCTCTTTGGGGGAATTAGGAGGATTTCCAGTGCTATGGCGAGTTTGGTGCTTCTTGACGTGCTAGGACGATGAAAATTGGAAGGCATGTCAGGGACCTGTACAAATTGACTTGATAACAGTGGTTTCCCTGATTCGACCATCTGGGGGGCTGAAGGGAGAGGAAAAATTAGAAAAAATGATGTATTTTTAACTTACGAATGGGTGATTGGATCTTGATGAATTTTGATATTTAGAAGGATGTCGTGTCTCAGAGCTCTCATTTTAAATCCTCACCTGGATTAAGCCTCTGATTTTCCTTTTAAATCAATCTATTGATTCTTGGAATTTTGCTAGAGCTCATGCCATATGAGCTCTTGGCTCTTCCGACCTCTTCACAAATACCATATGAGCTTTTAGCCCATGTTTAATGGCCTTTTAAGGCAAACCTCCCTTAAAATTGCAAATCCTTCCTGTCTTATATATTTGAAATTGGCAATACTTTTCATGCCCAGGGCTATTCAACTATATGGGTGATTGGATCTTGATGAATTTTGATATTTAGAAGGATGTCGTGTCTCAGAGCTCTCATTTTAAATCCTCACCTGGATTAAGCCTCTGATTTTCCTTTTAAATCAATCTATTGATTCTTGGAATTTTGCTAGAGCTCATGCCATATGAGCTCTTGGCTCTTCCGACCTCTTCACAAATACCATATGAGCTTTTAGCCCATGTTTAATGGCCTTTTAAGGCAAACCTCCCTTAAAACTGCAAATCCTTCCTGTCTTATATATTTGAAATTGGCAATACTTTTCATGCCCAGGACTATTCAACTATGGAGTTGGATAGAGGTTGAGTCAATTAGGGTTCGGTCAAACGACTATTGAGTTGCGTGAGGGTTGAGTAGAATGGGGATCAAGCTAAGCAAGGGTTAAGTTAAACGGGGGTGAAGTTGCATTAAGTTTGAGTTAGACGGAGTTTAAGTTAAACGGGGGTCGATTTGCATGTGGTTTGAGTTGAATGAGTGCTGAGTGTGTTAGCATTTAGTTGAATGGGGTATATATTAAACGGAGGGTTGGTTAAGCGAGTGTTCAGTTAAAAATGAAATTAGGTAAACTGGATTCAATAGGCTGGGATCAGGTGCACGCACACTCTACTAAATACTCTGATCAACCTAAAATAGCTTCACAGTTTCATTTGCCAAAAAAGAGAAATTGGTTCTCACCCTTGCATCTCACCCTTACATCTTGATACTTGGTTCTGTTTAAATTGACGCTTTTCGTTGAGCGTCGAAAAATTATAATACACAAATATATATAAAAAAAAAATCCAAATTTGTTGGAAAGAACCAACATCTACCTGCGTGAGAGTGCAATGTCAAGATTAGATAATTCAAACAGTGGCTGCGAGGTTAAGGTTTTCCATCAAAGAAACTATCGTTACGTTATTAATATCCTTGAATTTGCAAGAGGTCTGCCTCATTAACTATTGTCAAAAAAACTGTCAGATAGATGAAAAGTTTTGTTAATGAGGCCCGCGGGTCTAGGAAGCACAAAGAATTGATGAAAACGTCAAAAAGCAAAAAATATTTTTTCCTCTAATGTGTTAATCAGAATCTAAATGAAGCACATTGTGTATATTAAGAGATAAATAAATATTCTCCCTTAAAGGATTTTATGCATCAATTTAATAAGAAATACCAAAAGTTTTAATAATCTTGAAATTTATACTTTTTTAACTCAGTCTTCTCGGTGTTTCATCTTTAAATCTAGTGATTAACAGTCCGTTTACTGTGAGAAGCTCAACCCTCTTTTGTCCCGCGTTAATTTTCTTAAATTAAAGCATATTTCACCATACCGATGTCTTCGACTATTTTGCAAATCTCTTAAGAGCTAGAAACATCTTTTCTGCTTTGCCAAATCTTTTTTTTCGGTATATTTTTTTTGGTAACTCTTTTCCCTAGACCTTTTCTCCTATCTCCCAATCATCATTGTTACTCCCTATTCCAGACTTTCTATTATTTTATTTATTCCCCACTTATTTTCATTTGTTCTTCCTTTATTTACTCACCCATACTTTTCTATCCTTCGAATCTTCTCTAAAGGCTGTTTATTAGGATTATACACATGCTTAACAGTATTGCTTCTTTTTTTTTCCAGTATTAGAAATTATGAAATGATCTAAAGGGCTATCAGTGTATCTTTACCTATTTAAAAACAACTCTGAATAATTTAGGCTGAACGGGTACTCAGTTTTGTCCCTCCAGATGGAAACTTTACACTGATGTCTTATCACGTTGCCTCGAACAATATTGTAGCCATTCCTATTTATGTCAAGCATAACATAATATTCAGAGAAGGCACCGGTGGAAAAATGGATTTAACAGTTGGCCCTAGGACAACAATGGGTAAAACTGTAAGTCTTTCATATATTGTCTGTTAGTATATAGTTTAGTGGTTAGTATATTGACTGTTATTCAGGATAAAATAATAAAAAAAAGCGCCATTCTACAAAACAAAGTTTTTTTTTATATATACTAAGCCTAGTTCCAAGTACTAGCTCAAAGAATTTTACGAAATGCTGCACCATGGAAATAATTAAAGTTTTATGCATCTTAAAAGGTTTATTTTGACCTTTTTTATGAAGGGAGATGTAGTTATGACATTACTGCTATTGGTAACAACTAGCTGCAGCGCCAAGCCGCTTGAGACCAATACATCTACGCTTGCTCCTCTTCCATCTTAATCTATTTAAAGATGATCTCTTTACATCCTCCCAGGAAGTTTCAATCTCCCTTTAGTCCGTCCTTACGACCTCCTTTCGTTCAATTCCAAGACGACTTGCTTTTCGTTTGGCCTTAGATGGTTAGCCGAAAAGGACGGTCTTTGGCAACCTGTCATCTTTCATTCGCAGAATGCATCCTAGCCATCTCAACCCTTCTCTCATTTTAGCCCTAGAAAGAGAATAGAACTAGATTTTCTTGCAGCTTACTGTTTGAAATACGGTCAGTCAGATGGGTATCCAAAAAAATTTGTAGACAATACCTCTAGAAAATATCTGAGGAATATTCCTGCATCTTTTGGAGCGTTCACGTTTTGGAACCATACTATACTTCTGTCATGGCTGTAGCTGCGGACTTTCTAATTTTGGTTCGCAGATTTATCTTCCTATTCTTTCAAGCTTTTTCAACTGTGAAAAACACCCCGGGGCATTGCTATTCTGCTTATAACATCTGAGGCATCCATCATTTTTACCTAGACCTTACCTAGGTAAGGCTAGGTTACCTTTACCTTACCTAGACCTAGACCTTTACCTATGACCTAGGTAAATTAAGCTATCCACTTGACCAATCTTTTTGTTACCCAATATCACCTCTTCCCCTTCTCTTATTCCCACTCTAAGTGACTTAGTGTTCTTAACGTTGATTTTCAAGCCTATGTTTGTGCTTGGAGCTCTTAAAACTGCAAAAAAACGTTAATTTTGCTAACATTTTCATCTAAAAAGGTACTATCCTCTGGATCAGATGCCTGTTAATAATCTATAAAGCTGAGGACTGAAGGGTTCTGATGACTTTGGCTCTTCTCAGTTATTAATCTAAGAATGAAAATTGGATCGATACATCCTCTCTTCTTCCTAAAACCACACTGTGGGCCAATTTGTGATCAAATACTGCAATGGTTATAACTAGATTATTATACAAAAAAATACAGTGGTCTATAACAGTTGCTATTTCCGGTTCCTACACCAAATGCAGCTAGTCTAGGATGCGAGTAGCGGTGGTCCAACAGGGACAACGATTACATAATTGATTCCATCGCTACGACAACATCATTTATTATATCGTTACGACTCGTAGTTTGTTCCATCGCTACGACTACATTACTTATTCCATCGTTATAGCCTCTTTACGGTCAAGAAATACATAATTCGCATAACCCGTACATATTGTCTTTATTCCAACAGATACAAAATTTGTCTATGTTCAAACAGGTCCAAAAGTTTCCTACATTCAAACAGGAACAAAATGTTTAAATTCAGGTCCTACTATTTAAGAGTGCGTGCACAAAGGAATCGAAATACTCTTTTTATTGACACGGTTTTTCCAGCTTAATCAGAGGAATGACTACTTAAGTAAACCGTTTTATTTGATTTAAAATAGACTAATAGAGTAGTATTGAACTTTACTTGACAGCATATATTAATATAGGCATATCGTAACCGCTTGTATCAGCATATTCATGGAATGAACATTAAAATTTTCTCAATTTTTGAGGGGGGACTTATAAATTTTTTCGTGTTTTTTTACAGTCTAAAATTACATTAAATATACCTATGACAAAAGACATTCGTTTTTGATATTTTCGAAATACAAAATGAAGATGGTATAGATATGTTAGTAGTGATTTTTTCTATTAAAGAAAGTAATGTTTATAGTGACATTTTTTTACTCATTGTTTTTTAACTTAGAAATTTTTTCCACTTATTTCATGTCTTAAAACGACATTGTAACATATTCATATTAGAATTAGACATGGAATACTGGTAATGAGGTTAACATAGACAAATTGAAATTATATCTACCTATATTTGAGAGGTTATTAGCAAATGATTTTGTCAAGTGAATATTTTTGGAAGGGAGCTGTAGGACAATAGGTTGTTAAATTGGTAAAAATGTTAGATTTTGATCAAGGATCTGTCTTGCAACTCGCCTATTTTAAGGACATGTATGATGTTACATGCTAGAAAAAACCTTAAATCAAGGAATGTACCCTGAGTAGCCATTAAATAAAAGCACTTTTGCATACGACCAACTCAGCTAGTAGGTAAGTTCTGAGTGTTTTAGCTACTGACGGAGTTTAAAAAATTTAATACAAACACTTTTGAATGCAATGAATTGAGATAGTTTGCAAATTCCGAGTGTTATAGTTGGTGACCGAGTCTCAAGAATTAATGAAAGCACCTTTGAGTTCAACAAACTTAGGTAAGTTGATGAAGTCTGTGTGTTTTCGTTGTAGTCTGAGTACCAGAAATTTAAAAATGCACCTTTGACTACAGCAAAATCAGGTAGTTAACAAATTAAAAATTTTCATCTTCCGAATGGATATATAAAATTTAACAAAAACAGTTTTGAGTATAACAAACTCAGCCAGTCGGTAAATTCCGTGGATTTTAGTTGCTGAGTGAGTAACAAAAATTTCATGAAAGTACTTTTGAATACAACCAAAAACAACGAATTGATAAATTCTGTGTGTTTTATTTGCAGTTTGAGTGTCATAAACTCTATAAAAGCACTTTTTAGTACAACAATGTCAGCTAACCGGTAAATTCCAAGGCTCTTAGTTACCGACTGGGTAAAAATTTTTAATAAAAACACTTTTGAGCACAACAAGTTCAGCTAGTTGGTATCTTCCAAGTGTTTTAGTTGCTGATTGAGTTACAAAAATTTTATGAAAGCACTTTTGAGTACAACAAACTCAGCTTGTTGAGAAATTCCGTCTGTTTTATTTGCAGGATGAGTACCAATGATTCTAATAGGTTTTAGGAATTCACCCCCTCTCCACAATGTTACATTTTATTAATATCATCATATAAAAATTTCAAATGTTTTGAATTTGTTCCATAAAACAACTCATCTTGTTTTCTTTTGATGTGGCACTTATTCCATTTTGGTGTCATACATGGCTTTTAATGTGATTTCAGCTACAGGTTCGATTTCCGTTTCGTCATTCGAAATATGGGATTCATTGACTGTATCCATTGATAAACTGTCGATGGTAGTAGTAACGTTTGTTAGCGCTTTGTTTTTCATCGATTTGTCTTTATATTCCTTAGTGATACTATCTGCCAATGCCCTTTTTTGCCTCCGATTTCATTATCTATTACCACATCATTATTACACAGGTAACAGTTCCAGCACGTAAAAAGATATGGTTTTTGATACTGGTAGAGGAGTACGCCTGTCTTCTTTTGACTTTCTGTTGAATGCTAATACCCGAAGCTGGCGACAGGGCTTATCACTGGGTGACGGGTTACCTCAAGTACTAGCAAGAAGTTGCCTGCCGTCATCAACTGTTATTTTTATGTTAGAATTCTCATTGAGTGATATCATCTCTGAAGATCTCACTCTTGCATATCCACCATCGTAAGAGTTGATTGTTTTTCGGTACTTTAAAGAAATTTAATCTCTCACTGTTATGAAATGTACTTGGTCTGACAGTGCGTGGCCCGCCATGCTAAATGAACTTAAACGAACCTAACTTAAAGGCAGTCAACTCAATGTAACTGAACTTAAAGTTCAGTTATGCTGCCATCTATAACTAAGCTGAAAAGACGACAGCACTTAAGGTAGTGAAAACGTATCTCCATCTAGACTTTTGAATGTAAAACTCACTGAAAGCTTATGGATTTTTTTATGTGGCTGCCTCTGTAGTACTCTGTGGTTGGCCATCGAAAGTAGTTAATTTATAGTTTGTTTTTCGATCAATATTAATTGTGCACTGGAAAGACAAACACTTATGTATTATTTGGAAAAAGTGATGATGAATTATTTCAAAAAATTGTGCGCACAAATTAGTGCTATTGTAGGATTGCATAGTGACACAGACAAATATTTGAACTTTGAAGGAAGCACTTATGGTACCGCTATTGGAAACCCATGCATGCATTGTCGTGACAGTGAGATTTAAATTTCTTTGGAGCACAGAAAAAATTCAATTCTTATGCTGGTGAATATGTGAGAGTAAGATATCCAGAGATGATATCACTCAAAAAGAATGCCAGCATAAAAATTCTAGTTGATGACCATGGGCAAATTCTTGCTAGTGCTTGTGGTAACATAATACCCAGTGATGAACCCTACAGCCGGCTCTCAGGTATTAGCATTCAACGGAAGATAAAAAAAGATAGGCTTATTTCTCTACCAATATCATAAATCATATCTTGTCTACGTGCCAGGACTGTTAGCTGTGTAAAAATAATGTGGTAATGGATAATGAAATCGCAGGCAGAATAAAAAGGGCATTGGCAGATAATATCAAAGCGCCAGCAAACATTATTACTACCATCGACAGCTTATCAAGAGATACAGTCAATGAATCCAATAATAGCTATGACAAAACTAATTGAACCTGTAACTGAACCATGTTAAAAGCCTTGTATGAAACCGTGATAGAATAAGTACCATGTCAATATAAATATGACGAACCATCTTATAGAACGAATTCAAAACATTTAATTTTTTTATATGATGATATTAATAACGTGTAACATTGTATATGCCTTTATTTCAATAAAAAAACCTTGTCGCATTACTTTGTTGACTCCATTTTTTGGGGGGAGGGGGGTACGCTGGCAACTCCAACGTTCAGAATGCTTTTTTTTTAAACTCAGAGATGCACGAACAGGAATTTTTTGACATGGGCATTATGACCCTGCTCATAAGCGACATACTAGAGTCTGAGATATGTTAAATGGGTTTTTAACAAAGGAAACATCTCAACTAACACGCTTCAGACACGACACATCCATGAAAAGTCAAAAGCCTAATCTGAAAGTCACAACAGACAACTCACTATTCAAATTCATAAGCTCAGACAAGTAAAACAACAAAATATCAATGTAAATTCCTCATATAATAAACTTCAGACACGATGCATTCCACCTACCCCCCCCCCAATAAAAAAATTACATAAAAAACCTAAATCTGAAGATTCCAATAAAAGATTTTGTTCTGAAATAATATTATGAAGCCTTTTTGAAAAGTATTGCTTGGTGTTAGGATCTGTATAAAGTCGAAAATCGATTTGAATGTTAAGACGATCAAACACTCGAACCATAGAAGGCTTAGTGTGATCCCCATGACAAGCCAGCCACTCGCACAGATAATGGGTTTTCTATAACAGGTGGTCACAGAAAAAAAACTGTTGCTATACGTTTGAGATCTTTGTTTCTGCGGAATTTTCGGCACCAATCCGGATTTCATAGTTTTGTTTCCGAAAATCTTATTGGTTTATTTCCGAAAACTTCTTCGTCTGGCTAAATGAATAAAGCGGAAAAAAACGTTGGGATTTCATAGTTTTGTTTCCGAAAATCTTATTTGTTTATTTCCGAAAACTTAGTCTGGCTAAATGAATAAAGCGGAAAAAACGTTTGGGGTTGTATCAATTCTGTCGTAGTGCCGTTGTAACATCACTTAAAATATATTCGACTTTGTTATTTTTGGTTAGAACGTTCTTAGAACCTTAGGTTACAGATTTGAGAAAATATACACCATCATGTCTCAAACAGGTTATTATAGTTAAAAATATATCTTAAGTAACCTAAATTAGGAAACTAAATACGTCACAATTCAAAATAAACCAGTTAAGACCATTTGGCCCCGTTAAAAACGTTTGGGGTTGTAACATTTCTCTCATAGTGCCATCGTAACGTTGCTTCAAATACATTTGACTTTATTAGTTTTGTTAGAACGTTCAAAGAAAACTTTGGTTTCAGTTTTTGAGAAAATATGTACCTTCATGTCTCAAACGGTTTACTATAGTTGAAAATATTCGTTCTACTCAGAAGTGGTTTCGTCAAATCTTTGTTTCTTAGTCAGCAACTTAAACACTCATAATTTACAAACTAGCTGAGTTTGTTGTATTCAAAAGTGCTTTTATTAAATTTGTAATGCTCAGTCAGCAACTAAAACACTCGGGATATACCTACTAGCTGAGTTTGTTGCAGTCAAAAGTGCTTTTATTAAATTTTTGATACTCAATCAGTAACTAAGGCACTTGGAAGTTACCAACTAGCTGAGATTGTTTTATCAAATTTTTGTTATTCAGCCTGCAATTGAAACACCCGGAATTCATCAATTAGCTGAGTTTGTTGTACTAAAAAGTGCTTTCATTAATTTTTTGGGACGCAACCAGCAAGTAAAGCCCCCGGAATTTATCAACTAGCTGAGTTTGTTGTACTCACAAATGCTTTCATTAAATTTTTGTTCCTCAGTCAGCAACTGAAACACTCGGAATTGACCTACTAGCTGAGTTTGCTGTATTCAAAAGTGCTTTTATTAAATTTTTGGCACCCAGTTGGTAACCACACTTGGAATTTACCAACTAGCTGAGGTTATTGTAGCCATCACTATTTTTTTCCGACTCCAAATTTACCTAGGCTAGAATCCTATCTACACTAATTTCTACTGACCTGGGCGTCAAAATCTCTTTATAAAAATACCATATTTCTACCTAGGACCCTGTCTATTTGTTCTTGAACTGTAAGTATAACAGTCGTAGTTTTACTGAGAGGTAATATAAGGCGGTTGAGTTTTTTTAAAGGAACGGTTTTGTTTGAAGATTTAGGCAGAAAAATATGTAGAATTTAGAGTCTGGTTTAATGACATGGCGTCATTTTGGTATAATGGAAATAAGATAATGCTCCTGAGTCTTTGAGCTAGAGGTAATGAAACATGTTTGTCTTGATCACAGCTGCTCCCCGCCCTCCCTTAGGAAGTAAATAAGCCTTTACAACTAAAACTAATTGTTAGAAATCCTCAAAAATGAATCTTTCTAACTTTCTGAGTCATTACTGAAAGCAGTGTCTACCCATCGTTTTGGGAAAGACAAGATACAACACAATTTCTTCATTTCTAGCATCATATTCAGAGAATTAAATACGCACAGAACAAACTGAACTTTTTTCCCACTAAACAATTTGCAAATCTTACTTTACATAATTGATAAGCATCTATAAGATCCAGCCAATCACTAATATGAGAACAATCATGTGACATTTTCGCTGGTAACTGAAGTCACCTGTGGAACTCTGGAAACTATGGTTCAAACCAGTCTTGACATGGCACTTGGGGGGTGGCAACCCTCTTGGTAAATATTCCCTAGCAATTATAGGTAAATATTGCCAAGAACACAATAAAGCTTTGCACTACTGTGTTGGCCTCAGGCTGATTTGTGCTACAATGAGCTGTTATCTATCTATCTATTCACTTTTATAATCAGAATCAGTCGATTTGTGGATGTTTACAAGGTAGCATGTGTATTTTTTCTGTTCTTGTGCCTGAAGGCCAGCGAGAATTTCTAATTACAGTGATTGCATTCAGTTCATAAGTTTCAGTAAAATGAGACAAGTAAATTTTCGATAAGTTTCAATAAATTTTGTGTGTAATTTTTTAACGTAACCCTGTTCTGTATCGCGGCAAGGGTAACAGGTTGATACTTTCAAGATTTTTTGGAGGCGAGATGAAGGACATTGAAATAGTATGCTTGAGAAAGAAGGCAAAATATTTTTCACTGGATCTTTACGAAAGGGAATGCGCCGTTTCCTTTTTTATGCCTGTCTTTACTTAGCTGTTTATAAATAAAACCTTTAAAATATCCTTTGTCAACTATTCCGGATTGGTTCGGTTAATTGTTTTGGTGTCGAAACCTCTTAGTTTATTGTTCTGTGAATCCGATTTTATCTTCCCCTTCTTGGCATGACTTAAATATGTTTCTTGGAAGGTGGGCAATAATTAAGAAATATCTAATAATAGACAATTTTAATAAGAAGATCTCAAAAATTAAAGAAAATTTTGGATTTCAGGTGGCCGTGGGCTCGAGGCTTCCTCGCTTGGGCACGTTCCTATATCCCTTTTTGTTCGGGTGTTCCTATCTACCATTCAAGTTGTAAGCTATGCTATAAGACGTTCTATCTGCTTAATTACAGGTTGAGAACGTTGTTTTGGAGATTACTATGCCAAAATCGGTGTTAAATTGTACACTCACTGTTACGCAAGGTAGAGCTTCGTTTGACTCTGTTACTCGCGTTCTTCTCTGGGATATTGGAAAAATTGATCCTACAAAGCTGCCAGGCTGTAAAGGAAGCGTAAGCATTTTTCTTTTTGGTTTTATTTTCTAACAGTTGTCAAGTCTCGAGTCCTTCTATCTCTTTTGCAGCTTTAAAATCGTAGATAATCAACGATTTAATTTATGTTCAAAAGAACTTTTCATAGGCCTGAATGTTCTTAAGTCAAAAAGAATAAAGTTGATAAGCACGATCCCAACCAACGATTTTTTTATAGGAAGTTCTATAGTTAATCTACTTCCACAATTTATTTTGTATACGGAATAAACTTGACAAATCAAGCGACTTAATCTTAAGTTTGTTTCAGCAAAGGAAGATAAGGGTTATCAATCGTTTTGTCAGGAAAAGAACTGTAGAATTTGAAAAGAGAATGTGTAAAGAAAAGTTAGATCAAGGATTAAGATAAAAGTGAGTAGGATAAAGAAGGACGCGGAAATTCGGCAATAAATCAAGAGAATAGATTACTGCAGGTAGACTATTTTCGATATAACATAAAAAAAATTTTTTTTAAAAAACATAGGCAATTCAGGACCAAGCAAAATGTTTAGAGTGTCACTCTTCGTAGGAGACGAACCTGATAGTGGCAACGGAGATAGCAAGAACTCGGTCAAAACACGCATATCCTTATCTTGTAGCTTCGTAAGAGGAGCTTCTTTTCTACATTAATTTCGCCGTTTCAACTCTTATTTATCCCAAGCTCTTTGGAGACAGTATTTAAAGAACAGATTTTCACAACCTTAATTTTAGGGAATTGGACAACTTTTTCCCTAATAGAGAATACTTTTATTATATCTTGTTAGAAATGGTTTTAAATACAAGCGAAAAAAAAATGTTATTGTTAGCGAAAATCGCCGAAGCCCTGTGTCTAAGTCAAACCAAATAAAAATGCAATCTAAGCATAAACAATAAAGTGAAACCATCAAACCACAGATAAAGCTTGAGCTAAAAAATACACAGAAACAAACCTAAGAGCTCAAAAAGGGGGGGGGGAGTCAATAAAAATAAAACAATCAGGGAGGACTTTACAAGTCAAAACTTTAAAGTGCAAATGGGGAGCACTTATCTTAAGTAACAGTAAAGCAAGAACTCAATATAAACGAAAATAAGAAATGTAATAATTTATTTTTCTTAGAGTACTGGTATACCTACCCTTATTCATACGTTTCTTCCAATTAATGATTTTTACTTTTCAGAATTTTTCAATGAATATTTTTTGTTTGTATTGCATGTGATTAATCGACTGAAAAACAAAGTAGACAGTGGTTCTGCAGCTGCTTAAACGTTCCTCAGTGACTGTATATATCCTAGTGTAGCATATGTTTATCATATATTTAGAGTTGTCTCAGTGTGACTAGTTCGCTTACGACCATTTCGTCCAGAAGATGGATGCAATTAAAAAGATCTGTAACAACTTCGAGGCAATAAAAAAACGAAAATTCTTAGGAACAAGCTGTTAGAACAATTGACCGTTCCTTAATGCAACGCTCTTTCTTTTATTGTGGGGCTACTAATCATAGGAACCTAGTAGTCTACGCCTGGTACATCCTTAGGGGCCACATACTCGAGCTCTGAAATACTAAGACCTGTCCAACCTTAAGATTCTTAGATGTTTGCTAAGTCTGAAAAAAAAACTGAACGAAAGTGAAGGGTCGGATGATTAACCCCCAACCACACATTGCACTCCCGGCCGAAAGCATTGAATCAGGAGATCGGTATACCAGTGTAACCTAGACCATTGGTCAGCATGTGAAAAAGTTCTTTTTTCGGAAAATGTTTAAAAAACTAGCACAACTCAGTCTATTGATGAGGAAAGATGGGAGAAAACCACAATAGCGATAACTAGAACCCGAGTTGGAGGTTTATATGCGTATTTTCGCATACTCCAGTTGGGCTCCCCTATATCCGCTTATTTGGTCAAAAATTTCACGGATATGACTTTTTACGGTTTTAGCTCCCCACTGTCTTGGCCAGAGCTCTTTGAGTAAAAGGCTTCCATTGAAATTACTGGACTCTAGAATAAGGAAAGTTTTTGAACCTTCAGATAGTTTTCGAAACATCAATTCAATGCACTAGACTAAACTGTGCAAAAAAAAATGATTAAGATCCACCTATAAACACGTTTTGGGCTTGTCATTCTGTCAAACTAATCTTTACAAATGCACTGACATAAAAACCACGTGTTTAATGAAAACACATTTACCAAATAGATACTATTTGTTTACAAATTATAAATGCCAAAATTTTGAACATGATTAATGAAATTTAACAGGAATAAAGTTGTAATTGTAGAGATTGCTTTGATGAACTGAGTAAGATGTGCTTTCTGCAGAAACAAGAACTTTGTGAGTATTCGAAACAAATGGTTTAACAGTTTGTGCAAACACGGTATATGTTTTGTGTTTAATCAATTTTTCACTAACTTATCACTACTTATAATAGTCTATACTCCATGTTTCTGTTTTTCTTGTTATGAGACAAATAAATTCTTTTTTTGTGATTCAACAGCTTTTCATAATCGTTTATGTATATATCCCTTTTGTCTCCAAATTAGATGATAATATACTATTCAGCTAAAGTAAATATAGTATTTTATTTTTGCTCAGCTTGCTGCAATAATAGCTATTGCAACGAGCAATATACTTTTTATTTTGGCCCAATTTGTTGTATTTAGCAGTGACTTATTCGAATCTGTCAAATCGATTAAATGCATTGTTTGTTACTATCAAAGCAATGGATTGACGCATAACCCTGTATGTTCATTTGAATGTTCCTTAAGGATAACTCAAAATCGTTTGGATGGTGAGCACATATCTTAAAAGCCAGTTTGATAAAGTTCATATTGAGATGTGTACATTCACGCCTTATAATCAAATTTCTAAATAATTCCTGTATTTTTGAAGCTTTTTCTGACTTCTACCAAACCTGGAACTGTTTTTGACTAATTTGTTTTTTGTCTCGTTGTAGATTGCTCTTCAATCAGGTGCAACAATACCTTCCTCAAATCCAGTTATTAATGTAAGTACTTTCATTTACTATTATAATCACCGCATTATTGTTTGATGATTAAACACTCTTTAGTAGAAATTAAAAAAAAGAAGTTGTTTCAAATGAAAGTAGAGACGGAAATTAAAATATTTAGATACAGAAAAATTTTCCTAAATATATAAAATGCCAGCGATCCCAAAATTGTATTTTTGTTACATCTTCATGAGCTTTCTTCATAGTACATTGTGCTTTTACCTTCAAGAGCAAGAAGCTGTGAGCACGGCAAGCATCCTCATATTTAATTTGCACGTCGTTCCTTACTTTCATATGAAGAAATGAGTTTGTTTCAGTTATTAACAATAAATGAATTTTGGACTGCACATTGATGTACTTACAGACGAAAGGCATGATGAGAGCAAATCTACAAAAATGATATGTCGTTCAAGTTCACCTGCTTTCTGTTTTCTACACCCATTCAGAGGCAAGCTATAGCGTTCCCTATAGTAAAGGCCATACGGCTCCAATGTTTATTTATTTATGATTTTTTTTTTTCAGAAGCACTTCGTGTGAAAAGGATTGTCGTATAAACTTCAAAGGGGGTTTATTCGATTGGAAATCGGGAGTTCGCGTGCCCTTTTTAAGAGTCAAGGGTGGTCGGAAGGCAACTAGCTTCTTCCTCCCCCTCCCATGCCCTTTTTTCTCCAAATACATCTGATGAAAATTTTGAGGTAGTCTTTCGTTAAAAATAGTTCAAAGATCATACAAAAAAAATTCAGGGTCGACACAACCCCCCAGGGCCCAGGGACAGGTGCTGTAATTTATACCCTTAGGGCAAATATGGTTCTTGTAGAAGGGATGCTCGTATAAACTTAGAGTCAAAAGTGATCGGAGGAAAACTAGCCCCCCCCCCTCCACAACCTTTTTTACCCAAATAGATCAGATAAAAATTTTGAGGTAGCCATTTCGTTAAAAATAGTTAAAGATTATGTAACAAAAACTCCGATATCGATACAACCCCTCAGGGCCCGGGTGCAGGTGTTATAACTTATGCCCTGGGGGCAAATAAGGTTCTTATAGAAGAGATGTTTGCACAAACTTCAGAAAGGGCTCATTTGATTGGAAATTAAAATTTCTAGTTTTTTTTTTTTAAATTTAATAGAGATCGGAGGATATCCAGCCCCCCCCCCCCCATGCCCTTTTTCTCCAAATGCATTAGATAGAACTCTTGAGGTAGACATTTTGTTAAAAATAGTTCAAAGGCCAGATAACAAAAACTCCGGGATTGATACTACTCCCAGGGCCCAGAGGCAGGAATTATAAGTTATAGCCTTGGGGCATATAAGATTCTTATGGAAGGTATGCTCGTATAAACTTCAGAGAGGCCTCATTTAATTGGAAATTAAAGTTCTATTTTTTAAGAGTCAAAAGTGATCGGAGGACAACTACCCCCCCCCCCCTACTACGCCAATTCCCTTCAAATGTATCAGATCAAAATTTTGAGATTGACTTTTGTTAAAAATCGTTCAAAGGTCAGATAACAAAAACTTCGGTGTTCCCAGGCCTGGAACAAACAAGCTCCCAGGGCCTGGGGGCAGGCGTTGCAAGTTATCCCCTGAGGGCATGATTCTTGTGGAAAGGATGCTCGTATAAACTTCAAAGACGGCTCGTTTGATTGGAAATTGAAAGTTCTAGTTCACTTTTTAAGAGTCAAAAGTGCTCAGAGGACAGCTAGCCTTCCCTCTATCTTTTTCCCCAAATAGATTGATTAAAAATTTTGAACAAAAACTCCAGGGTCGACAAAATTCTCAGGGCCCGGGGACAGGCATTGTAAGTCATGCCCTGGTGGCAAATATGGCTCTTATAGAATTGGCCTTATAGGCCTTATTTGATTGGAAATTAAAAGTTCTGGTTCACTTTCCCAGAATTAAAAAGATTGGAGGGTAACTAATCCCAACCCCATGCCCTTTCCCCAAATAAATCAGATAAAATTTCGAAATAGCCATTTTTTTAAAATAGTTCAAAGATCATATAACAAAATTTCCTGTATCGACAACCCCTCCCCCCAGGGTCTGGGGGAGCAGGTGTTGTAAGTCATGCCCTTGGATTGTCTAAAGTTTTTACTGAAGGGATGCTTGTATATACTTCAGAGAGGGCTCATTTGATAGGAAATTTAAAGTTCTAGTTCACTTTTTAAGAGTCAGAAGTGATCAGAGGGCAGCTAGTCCCCCTGTCCCTTTTTTTCCTCAAATATATCAGATAAAAATTTTGAGATTGGGATTTTGTTTAAAAGTAGTTTAATGTCAGATAACAAAAACTCCGGTGTTGAAAAAGCCCCCAAGGTCCTGGAGCAGGCGTTGTAAGTTATTCCCTGGGGGCATATATGGTTCTTATGGAAGAGATGCTCGTATAAACTTCAGAGAGGGCTCATTTGATTGGAAATCGAAATTTGTAGTTCACTTTTTAAGAGTCAAAATGGGTGGCAGCTTCCCCTCCCATGCCCTCTTCCCCCCATTTGTATCAAAGAAATATTTTGAGATTGCCATTTTGTTAAAAGTAGTTCGAGGGTCAGATAAAATTTTCTGTGTCGATAAACCCCCCAGGGCCCAAGGGTAGGTGTTTTAAGCTATGTCCTGGGGGTATGTATGGTTCTTATGGAAGGGGTGCTCGTATAAACTTCAGTGAGGGCTTACTTGTTTGGAAAGTGAAAGTTCTAGTTCACTTCTTAAGATTCAAAAGAGATTCAAGGGTAAATAGTTCCACGCCCCTTTTTCCCCAAATGCGTCAGATAAAAATTTGAGATAGCCATTTTATTAACAATAGTTTGAGGATAAAAAAAAATCGTTGTGTCGACAAACCCTTAGGGCCCGGGGGCATGCGTTGTAAGTTATGCCCCGAGGCATATATGGTTCTTATGGAAGGGATGCTCGTATATACTTCAGAGAGGGCTAGTTTGTTTGGAACCTAAATGTTCTTGTTCACTTTTTGAGATTCAAAAGACATCGGAGTGCAACTAGTTCCCTCCCCCCACGCCCTTTTCCCCAAATGCATCAGATGAAAATTTTGAGATAGCTATTTTATAAAAAACAGTTAAAAGGTCAGATAAAAAAAAAAACTTTGGTCTCGACACAACCCCCAAGGACCTAGTGGCAGTCGTTGTAAGTTATGCCCTGGGTGCTTATATGGTCCTTATAGAAGGGGTACTCGTATAAACTTCAGAGAGGGCTCATTTGATTGGAAATTAAAACTTTTAGTTCACTTTTTAAGAGTCAAAAGAGATACAAGGGCAACTAGCCCCCACACTCTTTTTATCCCAAACCCATCCAATAAAACCTACTGCGTCATTGGCGCTTTAATGAAAACGAATTATTTTACAAATGTTTTCTTTTTTTTACTTAATATTGAAATAAACATTAAAATTACAGTAAAAATTTTGAACTGATGAACGTTTAGTAATTAATATCATTATACATCAAATATTCAGTTTAATTTATTATTTCTTTCTAAAATTGTTCAATACGAATATAGTTTCCCTACAAACAAGAGTTTGGACACTATCCCCTTCCTTAACTGTAAAAACCTAAAGCCTGCTGCGTCATTGGCGCTTTATTGAAAACGAATTATATTGCAAATGTTTTCTTTTGTACTTAATATTAAAAATAAACATTAAAATTACAGTAAAAATTTTGAACTGATGAGCTTTCAGCAATTAATGTCATTATACATCAAATATTCAGTTTGATTTATTATTTCTTTCTAAAATTGTTCAAAACGAATATAGTTTCACTACAAACAAGAGTTTGGATACTACCTCCTTCCTTAACTGTAAAAACCCAAAGCCTGATGCGTCATTGGCGCATCACCGAAAACGAAGTAAATTACAAATATATTTTTTTTTTCAGTTCTTTTAGCATTGAAAATGAAAATAAAATTACAGTGAAATAAAATCTTGAACTGATGGATCTTTCAACAATCAATATTATTATATATCAGATATTCAATTTGATTTTCTTTATAATTTCTAGGAGTGTTCAAGACACATATAGTTTTCAGTAAAGCGCCAATGACGCTGTAGGTTTTAGAATTTTACAGTGAGAGAAGGAGGCACTACCCAAACTCTTTTTTGTAGTGATTTTTGTTCGTTTCAAGCTTGATTGGCATACTTAGTTTAAGTTCCATTCGTTTTAAGATATATTTATTCATTTATATTCGTAAATATTGTATGTTCGTCTGCATGGATTGTTTATTTAATTTCTGTTCGTTCTGGATTTCATTTATACTTCAGTAGCAAAATATTTTTTTTCGTTTTAAGCTTAATTTTCATATTCAATGTAAGCATTACTCGCTTTAAGATTTATTTATTCATTAATATTATTACATGTTGTATGTTTTTTTGCTGCGATTGTTTGCTTAATTTCTGTTCGTTTTGGGTTTCATTTATTCTTTACTTGTAATATCTGGTATTTTTTAGTTTGAATTTTAACAGGCATTTGTAGGCTATCTGCTGATCTTAAGTTTAAAATGGCCTTTACTTTTCTTTATAAAACTCCTTCTTCGGAAAGTTTTTTTTAATATTTCGAAATGATCATGCCTAACAAAAGGGAAACCCAAGACACGATTTGAAGAGGAGGTTAAGGGATTCGGAAATATCAAAGATTAGTTTTAAGATCATTATTAGTCATTTCAAGGGGTTGGGGATTCTTTGGCCCCGCCATCTTTTACCGTTACACCTCAGCACCATATTGAATTCAAAGGAACGGGGAATATTGTCTCTCAAAATTCATCTCCAGGACATAGAGAGAATACAAAATCAGGATTAAAATAAAACTTTTGAGACTTACCCTACAGAAAGTACCCCTTCTCCCCTAAAAATGTGGTGTGCAATTGTGGAAGATTCTATATGAGTAGTTGGGAATGACACTTTTGGAGCTGTAATCTTCAGAAGAAAAAGATTTAGTTCACAGAAATATCGAAATGTTTCCGAGACCGAAAAGCTTAACCGACATTGGAACTATTGCTGAGAATGGATAAAATAGAACCAAGATTCCTTTTTTTTACATCTGTCATAACCTGAAAATAACTCGTTTTAGACCACAATATTTCAGTTTTTAAGCGTGATAGTGGAGACTTTGGAAAACTTTGTGCAGGGATTTCCCTATAGACTGTCATTTAACTTCTAAAAAAGACTCGACTCCTGTGAGAACCTAGGGTATTTGTTATAACTTTTAGCTCTCTTTTTTTGGTTTGAAAAATTCACGTGAATATAAGTTAAAGCTGTATATGATCGACGAAAATTCACGCTCTCCTAGAAAATGCAAAACTTTTTCCCCGATGTCACCTCATATTGGGCAAAAGTAGGTACTGACTAAGGGCAATAAATGTAACTTTTTTTTCGTATTCGTGCTCTTGTATAAAAACTTTTTTTCTGAATCCTGAAAATAATTGAAAAGTTAAAAAAAACATATTTAGTATCAAATTACAAGAAATTTTATGCTGAAACTTTTATTCATAAAAAAAATTTTAGCTCTGAAAATGATCTAGGTCCAAATGGGAGTCCAATCTGTTTAAAGGGTAAATAACCGACTAAACTTCGTTTTTAACTGGATTTAGCCAAGGGAAGCGAAGTAGTGTCCCTGTAGGAAACTCTATCTCATCCTTTGAAAAATCCTCAAAAGCGTGTTACGGACCTGTGTTTGATTTCAGGGTTTTTGCTATTTAAAGTCGTCTCTTCCTCAGTTGTTTTCAAGGTAGGTATTACCTTAGGAATGTATTAGGAAAACATATCAAAAGTGTGTTACGGACCTGTGTTTAATTTCAGAATTTTGGCTATTTAAAATCGTCTCATCTTCATTTGCTTTCCAGACTCGTGTTTAATTTTTTCATGCATTATTTTTGTATTATTAATTTTAGTATTTATATGTCATTCATTTTTTTAAGGTTCGATTTTGTGTCAATCAGCTGACTGCGTCTGGTTGAACGCCAACATTTCTTATGGGCGTTTTTATTACGTTTTTACGAATCGGACAAAAATTTCCGGGTGAGGGATCAAACTAGGTACCCCTTAGGTACGTGGGGTACCTGGACTAAGGGTATTCAGTTGAAACCAATAGGTTTTGTTGAGGAGGATGTTGAACTAAATCAAAAGACACTATTCATATCCATATAGTCAAAATAGTCTATATGTAATGCCTCAGGATCAGTTAAGGTAATTGAGCTGAAAATTTCTGGGAGTTTTTAGAGATATTTTGAACTAAATCAAAAGACAGCATGAGTATCCAGATTGTTAAAATACCGTATTTGTCATATCTCAGGAGCGGCAAGAGATTTTAAGTTGAAACTTTCAGGGGATGTTGACGGGACTGATTGAGTAACTTAATATAAATTGTAAGGTTTTGGTTACTTTATAAATAGTAGTCCGAAATCATAATTCTTAATTAGGAAAACTAAAAACAAACTTTGTAAAAAAAAAGTCTCTTTATTTAACCAAAAAAAAACAGTTTCAAATTAAAAAAAAATATAAAATTTTTATTTAAAAAAAAATTCAAATATTACTAATTAATTATTGATATATCATTCATTTTTTTTAAGGTTCGCTTTTGTGTCAATCAGCTGGCTGCGTCTGGTTTGAAAGTGAACCGTCTCGACATGTATGGCGAAAGATACAAGCCATTTAAAGGGGTGAAGTATATCACAAAAGCTGGTCAATTTCAAGTTCGACTGTAATGCATTAATGTGGCTTGCTGTTTTTTGTTTTTTTTCTATTTAATGAAGTGTTATTTTTTGGCTTGCAGGAGGTCTGAAATTAGGAAATTTATAGTTAATCACGATGTTGAATGCATATTTGCGCTCACCCTGAAACATAAAAGACACTTTCGGCCATTTATAAGAGGGACGTATGCAGCTACGCATCCGCAAATAACCTGACTAACAATTATTTCTTGTATATTTTCTTATAATTTCTAGCAAACCAATTGCTTTTTGTCATTTCAAATAATTTGGCCTCGTCTCCTTTTCCTTGTTGAAATAAATTTCTACACTAATACTTGTCTTATTTGCTTAATGGAAGAACATTTCACAAGTCGCACCAATTATACGTATTTTATTTAGCTTTTCCAGCGGATAAATTCATTTTCTTTTCGGTTTTCTTTGCAATTATCAAAAAAATAATTTTTAGAAAACATTCTCTATTTTTTAGTAGAAAATGGGAAAAGATCGAATTTTCAAACAGTTCGTGGTAACGAACTGTAGTAAGGAGTGACACGGCTCTATAGTAACCGAAACTCTAAAAAATGGAATTTTGATACCAATAGTTACATCAAAAGAATCGCATTTTAATGTTGATTTTAAATATATAAGTTTCATCAAGATCAGTTATACACACCAAAGGTTAAGATTTTATATGCCTCATTTTAGAAAATAGGGGGAAACACTTCCTAAAAGTCATACAATCTTAACGAAAATCACACCATCAGATTCAGCATATCAGAGAACCCTATTGTAGAAGTTTCAAGCTCCTATCTACAAAAATGTGGAATTTAGTATTTTTTACCAGAAGACAGATCACGGATGCGTGTTATCATTAAAGAATTGTCATTTTTTAGTATTGGTTGTAAAGTGATTTATGGACGACGTGACATTATCAAACCTGATGGACTGGGTTAAAATTGAAAACGTATGACTGAACTTTATGAGGGATCCACTAATACCCCTGCACAACCTTGTAAGACAAGTTATTGAAATATTTAATTTATAAAACTAGAGGTCTCCCCGGGAGGATCGTTTAGAAATAATGCTCCTGCATTGTCATCTATAAAGTAAAGAAATGCTTCTCAATGAATTAGTCTCAATCAGAGCACGTGAATCTTTTTAAAAAGCCTTTGGTCTTTTTTGCTGAACGATGTGATTCTAAATTTTGGACTGATCTTTTGGAGCTGTTGTTCTGTTTTCAGTTTTGGAGTCTTTTCAATAAGATTTTCATAAGAACAGGTATTTTGGTCCGAAAAAAATGATCTAAATGATAATTAGACTGATAAAGTTAGTTTCGTCTGTATGCAATAAATATCATAATATGAATAAATGTTCAATTTTTTCAGGCTTTTCAAATTACGCAAACAAAAGAACTAGAAAACAACATTAGATAATGAAACATTGCATACGTATATGAAAAAAATATCTGTATTTTCTTTTATTTGAATAAGACTGATCAACTAGATAAAAAGAATAATTTCTGGAAAATCACTAAAGATGCAGAGGGATTTTTCTTCTCTCTTTGACAATCCTCATATCTAATAGAATTTCTAATTTTCACCTCACCGTCTGTTTAGTCACCCAAAAAGTATAAAAATAACAAATTATCGCAGAACAAAGCTACATGAGGACAACTCAAAAATGTAAGGCTATCAGACGCAGCTTTATCTACTGTCTACTAAATCATTTATTGGTTCCTTTTTGTGCTTACGACAGAAAAGGAAAAATCGAACGAGAGTAGCAGTTGACATTTCCCAGTTTTCCATTTTTTTTTTTTCAGTTTTTCAGAAAATGGCAAACGCAGACACTACTCTTCAGAGCCATATACAGACTGCTGATGAGCTGCCCAATACTTGATAAACCGCTGTTCAGATTTAAAGTTTCGAAACTGTAAATTTTAATATTCCAATCTATTTTTATAAACTTTTTGTGTGAAGAAATCTTACACACTGCTGAAGAGTTTTAAGGGGAAAACTCAATGACCACTTCCACCTCTCTAAGGCCAATTTGGAACAAATAATCTCTATGAATTACTTATTTTAGGACTCCGCGTTAATTTATCATGGCAGATCCCTTGGTTATCATCTTTGGTTAACCAGCTTTGTTTGGTTAACATCAACGCTGGCGCAGGATATGAGCGTGCATTATTGGAATGGGTGCTGAGGTTTACTAAGCTTATTTGGTGAAATATCTATTCTCTCGGATTTCAAGACTGGTTCTTTTTCCATCAGTCAAATATCATTTGATTGATTGTTGCTATTTTTACGGATCTACATTTTCAAAATCACCTGAAAATTTCACACAATCTGTGTTCGTGCTATTTTTGATGTCCACGAGTAATTCTGTCCATGACCTGAATAATTCATATACCATTCTGAAACACACAGCCATGACACATAAGGATGAGAAACTCACCTTGAGTCATGAAGAAAATTGCCAGGTGATCTAAAGAGGCAAAAGGCCCATTGTAATTTAAAACGCGAAAGTTTGCAATGGAAATAAATGAAAGGGAAACGTTGGAACGGGAAGGTGGGAAGTAAACAATTTAATATGAAAATCAAGCCTAAAACGAACAAAATCTGTTATTATTGAAGCATAAATGAAACCAAAACCAATAGAAATCAAATAAACAATCATAGCAAACAAACATATTTATTTTTTTTCAATCTAGCGCCCTCTCCCAATAACTGAATTCCTGGGTACGTCCCTGTCTCCGTTAGCTTAGGAGTGTCTAAGGGTATTAACTTTACACTTTCAGGACCATTGTTGGTACTACCACTGTAACTGCAGCTGCAGCAACTTTCGACTGCGATTACGACCGTTTGGGACTAATTGCAAGTGCGACTACTTGCGATTAGAACTTTGACTACCTCTGCTTAAGACCTGTACTGTGTCCACTATATTCATCCAGGTTATCAAATGGGTAAATATGCTATATCTTAGGAGCGGCTGAGGATGGTAACTTAACAGTTTCAGGACCACTATTGGTGCTACTCCTACGGCAAGTGAAACTAGATTTGACGATGGCAGTTTACAACTGTTACTATGACTACTTGGGACGACCTCCCTAACCATAAAAGTATGTAGCCTACTGCGTCATTTGAGCTTAACTGAAAACAGATTAAGTTACAAACTTTATTTTATATTCACGACACCGAAAAATAAATTTACAGTAAAATAAAATCTTGAGCTGCTGAGTTTCCAGCAGTTTATATTATTATAAATCAAATACTCAATTTATTCTCATTAGTTCTTTCCAGTCATCTTGATTATTGTAGTGTTTTATTTTTATCTGTCGTCGATTTATTGCTAAACAATAGCACAATGTGCAAGACACATGTATTTTACAATAAAAAGCGCAAATGACGCAATAGGCTTTAGATTTTTTGGATTAGGGGAGGGGGAAGTATGCAGCAGTGAAATCTTAATTTGAAGTGATTTTTGTTCATTTTAAGTTCGACTTGAATTTTTAATAAAATTTTTGCTGATTTTAAGATTCTATTATTCGTTTATATTAGTACATGTTATTCCTATGTTTTCTCTGATTGTTTATTTTATTTGTGTTCGTTTTGGGTTTCATTTATTCTTTAATAATAATTTCTAGGCGTAGCTGGGTTTGAAATTATTATAAGAATTTATTTTTATTTGTCTTAAGTTTAGTATAGATCTTTAATTTTTTTCAACGTACTTCTTTTTCGTTTTTTTTTTTTTTTTTCATTAATAAATAACAAAAAAGGGTGTCTTAATTTACAGGAATGTACAGAAGACCCGAGTTAAGGCTTTGCAGAGAAGGTATGTTATATACAAGAAGAGCGTGACGTAAAACTTAGATAGCACCAAAAATTAGATGGAAGATCAAGGAGAAAGTATCAATTTTGCGAGTTGAACATGTGCCATAATTTTGATTAATCAACATTTAACTTAATTAACATGATTTTTAACTCGTTTTCATAAACTCAGTGACTCGTATTTTTATAATTTTTTTAGAAAAATTTGTGGAATTTGTGAACCATTTTTCGACCACTTCTGAACTTCAATTCCTTCCAAATTTTGTCACTAAGCATTTTGATGACAGTGAAATGATACAACATCAAAATTCCCCCCCCCCCCTTTGTACACTCCATCTTGTAAAAATAAAATAATATAAATGGACGATTGGTAATGGGCTTCCCAGTTGGGTTAAATTGTATTGAGACGAAGAATACTATCTTGGGAGGATCCTCTGTAGGAGGACAACTGCTGCAGGGCGTCTATGGACAACAGCCTCTGCAAAAGGCTGCCTCAATCCTTCCGGCGTACTTGCAAGACTAGGGACCTTGCGGTCAACTCTATTCCCAATTGAGGAATGGTGCGTCTCCGGGAAACTATAGCCTAGTAAACGACACAGCATTCGCACGTGATTCTGACTAATGAATAATCCTTTTGGGCCTGGTCTGTTTTGCCGGACATTTTCGGGCTGAAAAACCTCTTCCTAGCTAATTTATCTACTAGGGTTTGCCTCACCGTAGTAGCATAATATTTGTAGACATGAATATATAATGAGTCGGAGGTAATAGGCTTGAGACTTTGGTGCAGACCTGAGAAGATGTGTTGGTCCCCATCCTGCACTGGTATCCGGTATCCCCTGTAGAACCGACTGACGGAGAAACTAGTGACTCAAATGAATTTTACTTACAGTTACAGAACAAATAGATAGGTTCCAAGTTAGAAATAGTATGTTTCTATTAGGAGACTTTAACGCTGAGGTAGGTAGAAATAGGGATAGATGTTATCCTAGCCCAGGTAATTTTGATGTAGGGAAAGAAAACAGTGATGGCTACTGACTGTTGCAATTTTGTAAGTATAATAATCTAGCTATGACCAATACAGTGTTTAGTCATAAAATGGCCTATACGTTAACATGGTATCACGTAGTGGTAAGACAGCAAACCTTATTGATTATGTTATTATAAATCTAAGACTGGCAGGATCAATACGAGATACTAGGGTATGTGATAGACCCCTCTTTGGCGAGTAACTGGGGTCTTATCTTTACGGAATTTAAGAAATTAATGATTTTAAAATTAAAAACTATATACTAATTATTTTTTGTGCAAAAATTTTTATTTTTGTTGTGATTTTTGATATATAAGAAAGATAGACAATATTTGAGGGCTTATCAGTAGCCTCACATTGTGAAGCATCTTCTTCGATTTTACAAGAATGTCTTTTTTGTCTATGGTTAATCATCTTACTGACAAAAGGAATGGGGAATCCATTACCAAAAAGAATATCTCTGATAAAGTTTATTTCTGCATTTATATACGAATCGGAGCAAATGTTCAGGGCACGATCAATGAAATAAGTCACAACTGCTCTTTTAACTTGTCGGGGGCGATTTGAATTAAAGTAAAGATATCTTCTTTTTTGCTGGCTTTCGATAGATAGTAAAATCCAGTCTATCAGCATTACGAATAATTAACACATCTGAAAACGGTAGTTTATTTTCAATTTCGACTTCTAGGGTGAACTGCAAGTTTTGGTCATAAGTGTTAAGATGATCTAAAAATCCCCGAAGTTCAGCTTCCCCATAATTTCAAAGTGAAATTACGTCATCCATATAACGACTCCAATAGACTGGTTTTAAAAAAATAAGAATTTAATGCCCAATTTTCAAAAAAGGAGGCTTGGAATAGATTGGGATGGAGGAGGAGCGTACGTAGCTGTGTTGGCCTTTGGCGGCTTGGTGCTGCGTTGAGTTGTTAGTAGTAGTAGTACGATTGGGAACAGCACAAACCTTAAAGAAAATCACTAAAATCACTTGATAGCGCAGTGGTAAGATTATGTGCCTGTGGTCGTGGTAACATAGGTTCGAATCTTAGACAATATAAATTATTGTCTTAGAGAAGATTTAAAACTTTTTCGTCCCAGAGAAAACTTAAAAGTCTGATACAATGAATTTGTATATATTTTTAACTCGTTTTAAAGCTAGACTAAAAATTTGGAAATAATTATTTGTTTTCTCAAGAATCTATGAGTAAAAGTGAAAACATGCGTAGAATCTGTTTGCGTCCTTGTATTCACAGGTTCTCGATAAAACGATTATTTTCTACTTTTCAGTTTGTTTTAAAAACGAATTTTAAAACCAATTATATTTACTGCTAAAGATATTCCATTCCTGATGAATTACATTAACTCAATCTTTAAGCAGTGACCATTTCTACAGTAGAACAATTTAGTCTGCTAAAGTGTGACCAATTCAAAGTTACGCCATGACAGAAGTGTTGATATTCTCAGATAAGAAATATCTTATCAGTGATAAACGTTTTTCAGCGATCTATGGGACATAATTCATATTTCTTTAGAACAAAAACAAAATGTTTGTGAACTTATTAGCATTTTGCTTGGTTTTTAAATTCGTAAATTGCTTAGAATGTCCTCAAGACTGTTCAAACATTAAATGTTTTAACGACTTCAAGCCCATTGACTGCCCAATAAATACCTCCTATAGTCCTGAAGGTGGATATCCTTGTAATTGCTGTCCAGTTTGTATCAGAAGAGTCGGTAAGGTTTTTCAGTTCCTTTAAAGTTCGTTCTGCCCAGTATTAGATCCAGATTTTTATGAGGGGGATAGATAGCTAGAATTTTCGTGGCCATTTTTAGAGGTTCATAGTCAAGAATTTCAGTTTGTTTCTACCCAAGCCAAAGAGATAATTACCCCATTAGTAGTCTGACACATTCGTAAAAACATGAATTAAATTGCATTAAATTAATCCACTAACAGAAGGGTAGTAGGAGACAAACTACTGGATCCATCGATGGTTTAATTACATAAATTCAGGTATTCCCATGCCAGCTCGCGCATAATACGATAGTAATGCCTCTCCACGATCAACTCTCCAGTTTTGTAGATCAAAGATCTTTCATTAAGAGCTAAAAAGCATAGCAGCCTTCTCCGAACGTTGACCTAGCGTTACTTTTTGTCATTCGCACCTGATTCGTCCTCAACATCACTGATTTAGGAAAGAAGTATCAAGGGCAAGGCCGTTGGACCAGAGCATATAGATGGAGACTTTGATTGAAGCTAATAACAGTTGCAATTCGTATATAGAAAGCCTCGAAAGTATAATTTTCACAGGGTGAAGAAAAACTGGGCTCGAATTTCATATTTATTCAAGACGTAATAGCTTATTGAGGCGTAATACCATTGTGGAGAGATAGTTTTTTCAGTCGCAACTAACACAATGGATTCTATATCAAACGAAGTTTCAGAGTCTTCTTCATACGACGAACTACGCCACTAAGTTGTAGTCTGAGTTCAGCAAAACACGCAAACAAGTTCAACTTTACAAAACAATGAATCATTACAGTGAACAAAAAAAATGAATTCAAGACAGATTTTCTCGAACAACTCATCATTGAAATTTATAACATGTTAGCTCGTTATGATAACACACATTTTACTACAAAAAAAAAGAACTAAATCCAGTATCTGGAAGTTAGCTTTATTTTGAAGAGATGTCTTGTTAGTATAGCTAAGCGACAAGTATTTGTCGGTAATATAGCAAGAAACAAATTTTCATCCAGATTCATCGCTATCAATTTTCATTACATCCTTTCCCATGAGCCCCTATTTTGAAAATTTTTATGAATCGTTTTGTCTAAAGTTCAACAATGTTGAACTTGGTATTTTGGGCATGGTTTGAAACTGTTTACCGGTCCAAAGAAGGCTTTTGGACTGAATCAAAGAAAGGGTCTAGCGTCTGAGCACCACCCCAGTAAACTCAGTTATTTCGAAATTCTCATTATTTTATGTGTTATGCCTCGTAAACTATTAGGTAATACCACTTGAATATTAAACTTGAAGCTTTAAAATGTAATTTTTTGTCATCGATATTAAATGAAATTAGTAGCTTCCCATCTAGTTTCCCCACAGATTACCTAAAAACACAGGTATTATACATTGTATAGCCCTGTCAAAAACACAGATGCCTCTGAAAAGTAAAAATTATCCTTGCGGTAACGAATTTGGCCGAAAAAGTGACATACCACCTTACAGCAATTACTTAACTGTATTTTTATTTTGTCTTTCTTTTAAGGCGAGAGTGAAGAATGCACTGAAAGTGGCGAGGACCTCTATAATGATTTTGATCAAAGTGGTAATGGGGATAACGCAGAAGTTTATTACGGTAGAATTTCAGACAGCAATGCTAACTATGGGTCTCCTCCGACAGTAATCCAAGGAACAAAATGTCTTGCTGGGTATAAATGCGAACTAGGAGTCTGTGGAAAGGGAACTTCTGGTAAGTTGTTTTTTTCTGAGATTGTTAGAGATAATACCTCTCGGATTACCTGACTCGAGAATATTAAAACAAAGAAGGCCCTTAGTCTTGGTCAATATTTGGCTACGCATGCAAGAAGGAATTTCATTTTATATGTGAATGTGGAAATATTGTGAAATTTAAGAGGATAACATCACCGAAATGGGAAATATGATGAGTACTGGCTAATAAGTTTGATTTGGTGGGGATGTTGTAAAACAATTAGCCAACTAGACCCTCTGAGGTGTCTGATCAAAGCTTTGGGGTAGCCATTTTGTACACAATAGTTGAAAAGTCCAATAGCTATGCCTCCAGGAATGACATGACCTCCACAGCCTCTGGCGCAAGAACTGCAAATTTTGCATGTTGTCCAATATTTTCATATTATAGCTTTTTTGGTAAAATAGGTCATGTTCGATAGTGAGTCCCAGAAAAAGCTTAGAATATTAAAGTTAAATTTTCTAAGAATGTTAAAGGACTTTCTAAGTAAATCAGAAAATATTATGTAGATCCATGTTGTCCAAATGGCGTTTCTGCAATATCTCAGGAACGGCGAAGAGCATTAAGATAAAACTTACAGGGCATTATGTTGAAGTAAATTGGAAGACATTACGTTCACCCAGGTTGTCAGAAAGTCTGGAATCAAGGGTATATCCAGGATGTTTTTTGGAACGGGAGTAAGAAAAACTTTTAAACATGTCAAAATTTTTTATGTGCGTTTTTATTACGTTTTTATGAATTGGACAAAAACTTTCGGTTGGGGGGATCAAACATGGTACCCCATAGGTACGGGGGGTACCTGGACTAAAGGTATTCAGTTTAAACTAATAGGGTTTGTTGGGGAGGATGTTGAACTAAATCAAAAGACACTATTCACATCCATATACTCAAAATAGCGTATCTGCATCGCCTCAGGATCATTTAAGGTAATTTAGTTGAAAATTTCTGGAAGTTTTTAGAGAGATTTTGAACTAAATCAAGAGACAGCATGAGCATCCAAATTGTTAAAATGGCGTATTTTTCATATTTCAGGAACGACAAGAGATTTTAAGTTGAAACTTTCAGGGGATGTTGACGAGACCGATGAAGCAACTTAACATAAATTGTAAGATTTTGGTCAAAATAGCAGGCCGAAATCGTAATTCTTAAGTAGGAAAAAAAGCAAAGGTCCCTTTAATTCACCGAAAAAAAAGTGTCAAATAAAAATGGACAGAAATTGCAAAAAAAAAGAATTTTCTTAAGAAAAAATTTAAGGAAAAGTAAATAGTTAAATTAAGCCAAATACGAGCAGAAATAAAGTCATATAATAACTTAACAAACAGAAATTACTATCAATGAATAAATGGGACTGAAATTCAAGCCAAAATTAAAAAGGACAGAGATTACTATAAACTTAGAAAAGCGAGGGCGTTATTTGCTCTTTACGGAAAACCCTTTTTCTTTCGAGGGTGTTTTTTCATTTGTCATATTATCAACTCCATGAGATCCAAAATAAATAGAAACCGTACCGAATAATCAAGTCAAACTTAAAACGAACAGAATTTCTATAAAAAGTAGTAAGCCTTAAAGAAGCCAGAGTGTCATATGCGTTTTACTGTAGTCAATTTTAGTTTCGAGCAGCGTCTTTGTTTGTCAATCATATCAACAAAACGAAACAAGAAAAATATAACTCAAGAAAAATCAATATTTGCAAATCAGAATACTGCCTCTCGTCCCCTTCCCTCCCTCGCTAAACTTATAAACAATCTTGAAAATTGTTTACACTTTCATCGAAATGTATGTGTATTTTGAAGAGAATGGCTGTATTTGTCCAAATATTAACGATAACAACAAAACAGAAGGAAAACCACTATGATAACTAAGATCAAGCAGTTCATGGTAACGAGCTGTAAGTAAGGAGCTACTCGGCTCAACAGTAACCGAAACCTTATAGAACAGAATTTTGATATGAATAGTTATATTAATAGAATTTGATGATGCTGATATCAAACATATTAGATTAATTATTTTTAGAGTTACCCATCAAGAGCTAAGAGCCTGAGAAAAATCGCCCGATTTTCGAAAAAAGGCAGAAACACCTTTAAAAAGTCAATAAATAAAGAAAGTTGCACCATCAGTTTCAGCGCATCAGAGAAACCTCCTGTAGATTTTTCTAGCGCTCAATAGCAAAAATATTGAATTTTGTATTTTTTGCGGCACGAAAGATCACGGATGTGTGTTTATTTATTTTTTTTTTTTTTCAAAAAGTGATCGTACCGAACCAATTGTTTTAGAGGATAAGAAGAGGACGTATTCGAACGGAAATTGAAAGTTCTAGTGCCGTTTTTAAACGATCGAAAATAATGGGTGGCAAATAGTCCCCCCCTCCCTCACACGGCCTTTTTTCTCCCAAGTCACTCGATAAAAAATTTGAGATAGCCATTTTGTTCAGCATAGTTGAAAGATTCAATAACTATATCCTTGGGGATATGATGACCCCCTAAATCTCCTTGGAAAAGGTCTTTAAGACGTGGGATCTAGCCATTGTTGCGCAATATCGGGAAGTATACAGACATTTTTCGGGGTGGGGGGTTTCTTCTTGGGTAGGTTTCCACGGAGAGAATTTTCCGTGGGGAGGGGCGTTTGTGGGGGTAAAATTTCCTGGGGAAACTTTATACTGGGAGGAAAATTTGTCATTATGAAAGACATATCGCCGAACCTTTGTTTCTTTTAATTGTTCAGGGGGTTGGAAAAAACCTTCTTCTTTTGCCTTGGCTTGTCTTTTGTCATTATGAAAGCTATATCGCCGAACCTTTGTTTCTTTTAATTGTTCAGGTGGTGGGACAAAAACTTCTTTTCTTCTAACGATTTATCTAGTCCTGGTGTTTGATTTTCAAAGATATGGTAGGCATTGATGACCTTATCCATTTAAAAATCCAAAACCTACTGATCATCGCTATCATTTTCAATTTGTTTGGTTTGTTTTATCTCTGCTTGTATTTCTTCATTATAAAATACACATTGCCGAACCTTTGTTTTTAACAAAGGTATGGTAGGCCTTGATGACCTTATCCATGTCGAAATACCAAACCCAATCATCATCGGTATCAATTTCAATTTTGACATTTTTGATTCTCGCTGTCCAGGTTGATTTTCACTGAGTAGCTCATGTGTTTGGTGTCACATGTCCTTCTAAAAGCGTGTGTCATTTCTTTTCAATTTCATTTTTGACTTGCTCACCTTTGTTTCTTTTAATTATTCAGGTGGTGGAACAAAAACTTCTTTTTCTTCCAACGATTTATCTAGTCCAGGTTTTAGATTTTTAAACGTATGGTAGGCATTGATGACCTTATTCATGTCAAAATCCAAAAACTAATAATCATCGTTATCATTTCCAATTTGTTTGGTTCGCTTTACCTCGGCTTGTCTTTCGTTATTATATCGCCGAGCCTTTGTTGTTTTTTTTAACAAGGGTATGGGAGGAATTGAAGATCTTATCCATGTAGAAATCCCAAGCCCAATCGCCATCGCTATCATTTTCAATTTTAAAACGTTTTGATTCTCGCTGTCCAGGCTGATTTTCATTGACTCACTCACATGTTTGGTGTCGCATATCTTCTAAGCGTGTTTGCCTTTTCTTTTCATTTTCATTTTGACTTGCTCACATGCTCGTAGTCGTATGTCTTCTAACTGAACGTGTCTTTGCTCTTTAGTTTCTTTTTTACACGCCAACACTGTTCTTCTAATCGCGTGTGTATTTGTTCTTCATTTTCATTTTTGAATCGCTCACGTGCTCGGTCTCGCATGTCTTATTCTAACCACGTGTGTCCTTGCTCTTCATTTCATTTCTGACACGCTATAATTGTTGTTTCACACATCTTCTAACCGCCCGTATGTTTGCTCTTCATTTTTGTTTTTTGGAATGGTTTACGATTTTGATTACTTCAGACAATTTAGCAATGGCCTTTGCTTTAGTTGCCCATATTGTTGTTGCCGCAATTGATGGTCCAGGTCGTCATTTTCACTTCTTGTCACGTTTGATAGTTCAGGTGTTGGTTCCAAAAAATAATAATTTATAGTAACTGCAACTAGAAATTTTCGTTTTTTGTACATTTTATTATATAAACAATTTTTGCGTTGGAAACTAAGCAATCTTGTTTATGCTATGCATGACATCTTACAACAAAATATTTATTTGATGTCATAAGAAATGCTTACATGATGTACTAACATAGTACATGACATCATTTGCAAAAGCAAAATTTAAGGCTCTTTACGAATTTTCTCGGAAGTCTGACCGTTTTAGATCGTTTTTTTTTTGGGGGGGGGGAGAATATCCTAAGATACAAATTTTCCCGAAAAAATATGGAGCCGTTTTCGAGAAATAGAATGCATACACAATTACTGCTCGCTTATAAAGATAGTATATTCCTTTTTAAGGCAACCAAGAAAGACCGTTGAACTGTTTTGCTGAGAAAGAACTCCAACGTTTCCCAATCAACTGCAATTCAGATGGAACTTACAGTCCTGTACAATGTAGAGGAAGGGATGAATCGACCCGATGCTATTGTGTCGACGAGGCTAATAATAGGATTTATGGAACTGCGTCTTATAATGACCGAGGAATGATGAACTGTGGTAAGTTTCTCGTATACCAGTGTTGTATTGCTTTCCATTAAAAGTCTCTATATATTTTTGCACGGAACTTGTAAATTCAAGTTCAAGTTCATTTATTTATTAATCAAACATACATGTATATGTATGACATAGGCCCATGGGGAGACAAGCTCGAAAAACTAGGCCTAGACAAAGATACAATAACAACATACACTACAATACAAAGATAAACATGACGGCAAAGATACAATAACACAACAATAATATGAAAGCAGCAGCTAGCCCAGGATCTTTCAATACTATTGAAGAAATTAAAAATTTCAATATTATTAAATATAAATTAATACTGGAAATTATTTTAACTCTATTGTCTATCGTTTAACTGACACCAAATTTTTGCCGACGAGCTGTGCGATAGAAAACTTTTGGTAAACAAAGATGTGCAAAATCCATGCAGATAACTTATCTGCAACCTATTAACCTATTAGAACCTTTTCTGAACCTATTAGATAACTACGCACTTTTCCAGGGTGCGACTCGAAATATAAATCTCGAACATATTTGTTTAAGAATAAAAGGTTTATTTCCACTTTCAAACTTTTAACTTGTTGTGATCCAAACCCAAATAAATGGTAAAGATTCAAGTTACAAGATTCCGAGTATGGATCTTGGATTATTGCTCTGGGGGGGGGGGGTACATGAAAAACTTAAAAAACGCATTAAAAATTAGTTTATCTAGATTTGTGTTACAGATTTAACGAAATAGACAAAAATTTCAGGGGGTTCATACCCCGTAACACCCCTCCCCGAGGATACAGCCTTGCAACCCTCTTAAATTCAGTTTACAGATTTTTTATTTAATAAACAAGGAGCTTTAATCCACTTTCTTCCGTTCAATTAATTCTAAATTTTGCAGACAAACATATCCTCCGTGACAAATTTATGAAAAGAATATGCTAATTTTCCCCATTTGAGATTATCTAAAAGGAATACATCCTTTAACTGGACGCAACTGAAAATTTGAATTTATTATGTTTACATTATGACTTGGTAATAAAATCATTGACTTGGCTTCCAGAAAATGTATTATTCTTCCAAATTTTGACCTAAAAAAAATGATAAATTTTAGTTTAAAATGGTTTTAACGGGTCTTATGAGTTTTTTGGCGGAAATTGTAAAAATTGCGGTTGTAATAGAAATCTGGTTGGAAGACATTTAGGTGCAGGTAAAAAAAAAATAATAAAACGCTCGAAAGAGCAATTAATATTAAAACAATAATATATAATAAACAATAAATTTTAGAAATATATAATAAATTTTGTATTTTAAAGCACAAAATTTTAAATAATAAATGGTTACGTCTGGTATTGAATTTTAATTAAGTCAGGGGAATATTTATAGAAAAAGTCGCAAGTATTAGCGTCTAATAAACTGCAAATGCAATGGCAGATTTGAGTATTTGCGTCCTAGAAAATAATTTGTGTGGGATAAAATGGATCAGAAAATTGACTATTAAACTCTAATAATATACCTGAAATAGCATCTTTATTTTATCTTTAATTGTAGATTATAAGTGACATCGTAATGTAAAAAGAAAGATGAATATATGGACAAGAATATATTAAAAACATTAGTCGTCATCACATAAAGTCGTGGCTAGAGCCCGACCGATATACCGACCGACCGATGTTATCGGGCCGAAACGAGGATTAGCGTCATTATCGGACTTGTAAAAAATATCGTTATCAGCCAATTTTTTTTTTATGCGCAACTTGTTTAGAAGAGGGCCCTAAATACCCGGAGGTAATGTTTGCTTGTCCAATTATGGGGGTGGAGCCACCAGCTAAGTCTGATCATGATGGAGAGAGTGGCAAAGGTGAGTCAAATGAAGTGAAAGTATTTTTGTTGTCAATACCTGTCAATACACACCTGGTGGAGTAATGTTCGGAATGTATGTTGACTTTAAGAACGTACATCTTCCTACCAAAACAACTAAAAATCGTACAATAAGCCATGCATTTCTGTTTAATGAATGCTCACTTGGGTGGTTGAAAGATCTACTGCCGCGTGTCAACACCTTGGGAAAATCTACCTATTTACCTTGGAAATTTAGCATATGTATCCACATTTGTCGGCATACAGGACGATTTTGTCAACACGTTCGTAAAATTCCTCCTTCAAACTTAAAACTCTAGCTACATCCCTGTATCGAGTGTGTATAGCGTGGATTTGTTAGTAAGAGACCATATCATATGAATATAAAGTAAAGTAAAGTTTTCACATTAATATGTGAATGGCTTAAACCCGAAGTCCCGCCATTGAAGTTTGAGTTTTGAATAATCAATTTCAATAAATATTTGACGCTTCTTTCAATCATATGTTCATGTCTTTGTGCTTATGTAACTGAGCCGGCTTCTTTGATTAAATCGTATTTCGTTTGTCACTTCCGTAAATATCCGCCATTTCCTTTGTGTGCTCTGATACTACTGATCAGAAAAGGTAACGAAAATCAGAAAATACTTGTAAATGGCCTAATTTTTGCAATCCACAGTGAATTATTGAGGCGGTTCTTTGGTGTATAATAGACCAAGGAGAAAAATGTGACTATGAATATGGACAGAGAATGGGGGGTTTAAACTTTAACTTTTTTTCCAGAAGAAAATTTATCAGCAAATTGTATCCGTTCGGTATCTGACCCCAAAAAGTCATATCGGTCGGGCCCTAGTAATAACGCCTAGTAATTATGGAGTGACGTAGAGGCCGTCACTCCATAAGGTCATAATGCCTAGGGTGTACTGACCGTCTTTAAATAAGGTCATAACGCCTTGTAAAGAAATTCAATACATAGGCCTGTTCTCGCAAGAGGTAAGTTGTTCTGAAGATTGCAGCTGAGATTAGTTTCAATGTCAAAATACAAAGATTTTATAGTTGGATAAAAATATACACTAATAATATTGAAGAACAAGTCATTCTCAAGAAGAAGAGCTTTCTTTTACCCTATTTGAATCTCTGGCTAAGTGAGAGCTTGTATATGCGCACATTTGGCTTCATGGGCGGTGCGTGTCAACCCAGAGTTTAGTTTGTTGTCACCAACTGGACAAGTAGAGGACAGAAAGTTTATATCAGTCAACAGATAGTCATTCTTGACCTTCGAAGATTACACATGAGGGACTCTCAACATGCTTTCATACAGTGACCTTATGTTAGGTGCTGTCATAAAAATGCTAAAGGCAGAGAATATCTATCCTGACAGTATCCCAAACTGATGAAGCTCTTGGAATCTATCAATAGATGTCAGCAACATCTCTCAAATATTCTTTGCAGATCATGCTCAGATTTGATGCTCGTGAGAAGGGATAGTGTCTTGAAATCAATTCCTGACTTAGCTCAAGAGATTAGAAATGAATTGAGGTCATTATATCTGGAAAGTGAGTTCCTGTCTTCTGCCGACTTAAAGGAACTAGCCTATACAGTGAGACGATACATGGTTGAAATTAGACAGTTTTCCAACCCTCCTTCAACAGCCATTTCTTTCCAGTAGGGAAGTGAAGGCTTTAATAACAAAAAGGTCGTACATTCATTTCACCCCGAGAGACTGGAGGAAGAAAACAGTCCAATACCCAATGGCTTGATCCTGGCGCCGATTAATGATCCTTTTATCGTAGTCTGTCTCACTTTGTAGAGAAGAAGAAAAAAGCATAACAGACGACACGTTCGTTCTGAACGGCATCAAAAAGGGCAACCGTCTAGAGTTAAAAAAATACCCTCCTCTAGCACCCAACCCGATCTTTGAATAAAATATTTCAACCAATCAGTTGCTAATTTTGGAATCAGAGATTGCCGTAATGCTTGAGAAAGATGTAATAGAGGAAGTTCAAACTCAGTCATCTCCAGGATTTTAAAGCGGTTTTTTGGGTTCTAGAAAGCCTAAATGCTCTCATACGAACAGGATTGAAAACATGCGATCCATTTAGTCGTTCTAGAAAGCGGGACAGCGAATTCTCCGTACGTAGAATAGGTTATCACGTAGAAAGTATTCCCCGAATAATAATATTAGAAAGGGTTTTATTCTCCACTCTGTTCAGGAGGAATCTCTTTCGAATCCTAATGCGAACAAAAATCTGTGGAATATAAAGGTCTTAAGAAAAAAATGGATTGAAAGAAAGAGAAATCTATTAAAGTATTACGTATTACTCATGTGTGCACCGTCATTACGTTACACCCCACTTGTGTCTCCTCCTCAGTTACATTCAGGGATTCCTCACGGGCCCTGAAGAAACAAGTCATGCGAGATTGTGTCATCCTTAACATAAGTAAACATTCCCCTATTGAGGAATTATTATTTTATAATAATTATTAGTTAATCATTTTATTAGGGGAATAAAATATTTTCCTATATCCAACCAAAGAAATCTTGAAAAATATCCTGAGAAAAGTGTCTTTAAAAACTTTTTGAAATGTTTTGAAGCATCTGGAAAAACGTCTTGAAGAAAAATATCTTTGAAAATATGTTGAAATGTCTTGAAACGTGTTGAAAAAGGAAACAAACCCTATTACGTAACAACCACCTGTATCTCCTAGAAAACATCCCTTATTATGTAAAAACCGCCTGTATCTCGTAGAAAACATTGCATACAACGTAATATGCACCTGCGTCTTGAAGAAAATTAATAACAGTTGCATCTTGAGCTGATTTCCTTAAACTTCTTCGTCATCTTAAATCATTAAAGGAGGAAAAGAGTAGTGGCTATGGGTCGTTTTAAAACTGGAACCCCCTCACTATTTACTTTAGGTTGGGTTAAGTTTCCATATTATTTTCTAAAGTATTATTTAATCATCATGTTTTGTTATTTTTCATTAGGATTAACCCAACTTCACTTTTTAGGTGTGTTCCCAATAAGCGATAAGTTGGCGCGTGTCATTTACAATAGCCACTTCACTGTAGGCTATACACTATGCGAAGTATTCTACGGGATACGCTTGCCGTCAATTTTCTAGAGTTTCCAAGAGTCAAATTATTTAAACTTATCAATATGTAAGGTTTCAGTTGCTGGCAATATTAAAAATGCACTCACATCCATCCTCCGAAAATTCTCTAAGATCTGCTTGATATGGAGATAATGCCGGTTTTCTTCAAGTATGTCTTTGGTTCAAAAGGTTTTTTGTCTAGAATTTTTCTCTGTGCTCGCTTTTCTAAATTCTTCTAATTTTCTTTCATGTCCTGAATTTTTAGCATGCTCTAGAAAAGTAGCAGAGCTTCAGAAAAATGCAAACCGAAACGATGTGACCCTACATTGTGATCCATTTGGCAATTACGAACAGCTGCAATGCGATGATGGAATTTGTTGGTGTGTCAACCCACTTACACTGAAGGTCTTTAGTCATTCAGTTAGATTGGATTTTGCTCGAATGTTACCTTGTTGTAAGTCATTAACATGTCTCAAATCTTGTAAATATAAATAGTCCGAGATTAAATCTTCTAAGGATTTAACGTCTCCAAAAGTTCTATATAGCAAGATCCAACTTGTTGTAATTCCTCGACGTTGAATCTGCACTAGATAGCACCAAATACGTGCCACTGTCACTATTTATTTGAAAAATAGGAATAACAAGGAACAACACTTTGACTACGTACCCTTTTAATGCGGCTGGTCGATAAAATAGACGCCAAAAAATATCAAAGGATAGAATGATAACAGAGTTCCTTTGCTCTGTAGCCTATTTGTCATTTTAAGATTGATTTGATTGTTTGACGCTTTCCTTATATCTTCTTGTGTCGACCTTGAAATAGTGCTTCCCACTTTGGAAATTTTTTTTTTTGCATTTTTGGTAGATTTTATTCATTTTTAATTTCAACCTTGACATAATCATGTAAGCTTAAATTTGTTGTTGTAGATGAATATATTATATTCTTATTAAAAAAAAATACTTTAAAAAATAACGTTGGTGGCTTCTTTCGGTAATGTTTTTTTTCCAGGAGTACATGGTTTGAATGATCCGAACACTTATCTGATTCTTTTCGTCTAGTAAGCCCAGTAATATGTGTCGTTGTTATTTCGCGAATCTTCAAAAATAGCAGAAAACGAAACAAAATTGTTATATAACCCTAGCAATGGGAGCTATTTTTGGTTTTTTTTTTTGAGGAGTATAGGGTTCAACGGGTCCAGAATTTTATCGGATTCTTTTTATCTTAGTAACTCTAGTAATATTTATCGTTGTTATTTCTCCTATAACGCGGGGGGGGGATTTTCAAAAGTAGTAGAAAAAGAAACTATTATGTCAGAAAATCACCAAATTTATTTATCTGAATGATCGGTAAAGTACATTGCGAGGCAAAAACATTTTTAATTTGTTTGTAAATAGAGTATATTATTTCTTGACGTAATTTATCCCAAACTTTGCTTAAAAATACTATTTAAACTTTGGGCCCCAAAAATATAAACAGTAACTACATTTCACGTTATTATTTCTTTATTACGCTCAGTTTTCTTTAAGTACGGATGCTGATGTTTTTCCTCTTTTTCGTCCGTCTGATTATACCATTATTTTGAATAGCCCTATGAGTAGAATTGTCTAGTGCATTCCTTGAGCCAGGACCAGGGTTTTTCTACTGTAAGGGAAATTATATTTTGGAAACTTGAGTTGATACTTCCAGAATTCTCGGAAAATACATCTCCACAATATATCTGTACAATAGCGAGATATTTTAAATATGTTTTTATTAAAAAGAAATATTAGTTTACTGATTAAGATTAAATGAAGTATTTCATACATGCAACTAATTTGTGTGCTTTTTATGTTCTGATGTACTTTTGTGTTTTCTATGTTATGTATTTTCTGTGTGATGAGTAGATATTGGTGAAGCATGTTTAAATTATTTATGATTTTTATATGTACTTTGTCTTCTATCAACAAAATATAATCAAGTAGAATAAAATAATAACTAAAATAATAATATAATAAAAATAATAAAATAATAATTTAAAATAAATGATCAATCATCTTGATTTTGCATACAAGTCCAGTGGACATAGTCCGTCACGCATCAACCCAAAATCAATCGAGTTCTTTCATCCCTTAGTTCTATGACTGTCTACCTTAGTTCTGCCCAAGGAATGACACATGGACGGATGATAGACAGACTTTTCTATCAAAAAATGAACTGAGATCATTTTTATACAATCTTAATAAGGGCTTATGGCAGATTTGCCCCTCTCACTCACTCTGACTATCTGTCTTGGTTTTTTCTACAATTAGCCATGGCTTGATGCCTACAACTGCTTGATTTTAATTCAAATCAAATTAAGAACTAAAATCAAGTAGCTGTTGTCCTCAAATCATGGCTAATTGTAGAAAAAGCCAAGACAGATAGTCCGATTGAGTGAGCGGCAAACTGGCATAAGCCCTTATTAGGTTGACTTTTAGAACGTTTAAACTGGAATTTTATTTTTTAAAGCAAATGCACATCAAAAAGCTCTTCCCTTCTTGAGGTAATATAAAAACTTTTATCCGATTTCAATTTATTTCTGCTTAAGCTGTGGCACTGGGGACAAAAACTTAACATGCTGAATTTGGCTTGTTTTGAAGGTTTTTTCTTGTCAAATAAATGATTCATTTTTTTTATTCAAACCAATTGATTCATTATTTTTTTTTTCATGATTCTCCTCATTTGGTAGATAACGCTGAAACTTTTGGGACCAAATATTTGCGTCGGTGTGAAAGTGTCAACTATGCAAGAACAAAGCTTGAAGAACTGTTAGCGAAGAAAAGTATCAAAGCTTCTTTTGGTCGACTCTCTTGTGATTTTGATGGTGGTTATGGCCCTGTGCAATGTGATTTCAGCACGTAAGTATAATCACCTTAGGCTAAAAATACTGAAGGAGACTGTAATATTTTCAATCGTCTTCAGGCAAACAAGCAATAGAATGTTCAGGTGTGATTTGTGCTGTCCTCTAAATGCCTAACGTATTTGAAAAGATGTCCTTAGTTTCCAAAAATTGTCTTTCACTCGCAAATTGAAATGATGCTTCAAGTTCATCCTAGATATTCTTTTGTCCTATTTTCTTCAAACGGACTTGATCGTTTTAGTCACTTGTTACTACAGAATAGATATTAGGTGGCCTAAGAATTGTGTTAACCCTCAGCCAAATTTTTAGACTACCAGTCTAGACAGCTTCTGATCAACTTGAAAGAATTGATCTATAGCATTTAACAGCAAACAGTGGGGATTAAGGGAGCGGTAGCCCCCCTTATATCTTGAATAGGCCTGCCGATGATATTAAAAAGATCAGAAATCAGATTTTTTTAAAAGGCTTATTTTTTAACTTCTTAAAAACACATAAGTTGTGACTATTATCATTATTATTATTATTATTATTATCATTATTATTATTACAACAGATATGGACCCACTATCCCTGGATCGAGGTTTTTACTGCCGTTTGCAGCCACACCTAAAAACTATGTTCAATTTTTGGCTGGGGGTGGCGATGGTGGCTATGGTCTATTCAGCCTTACCATAAATCTTACCAACTGTTGGACTTCTCCTTCATAGCATTCCAATTCTCTCTTTTACTGACTCTTTACGCTCAGAAGAGCCTTTAGGCTTGCTTGATTATCAGTTAAGGTATATAAGGAAGGAGTGATACCTAAAACTTGAACCGAATAGAATTTATTTTATATATGAGGGGGGCTGCTCCATTCTAAGCCCCCGTCCTTTACATTAAAGTTTAACTTTTTGTCTCAATTCTTTAAGAACTACTACCAAAACATAAGCACTGTTGGTATGGGAGGAGAATTATTTTCAAATCTCTGTAAAACTTTTCGTGGTTAAGTGGCGGCCCCCTTCTGAATCCACCGCTCTTTAGGCAAAAGTTTGATTTTCTGTTTCAGTTCTTTAAGAGTGCCTACTCAAACACTACCTTGCACTATAAAACTTTAGCATGATCTAAAATAATAAGGCTAATATCTTCTCTTATCACAGAAGTAACATTAATGAAGTATAGAAAAATATGTAGTATAGAAAATACGATATTTGTCTTTAAGAAACCTTTACGTTTGCCTTTGGAAGATTTTTGGCGGTTTTGTTTTCCCGTGCTTAATTTTTCTTTTTTTCATTCCAATGCTCAAGTATTTTGAAAAAAATTATTTTCCAGATGCAAGTGCAGCAAAAAGGACAACAGTTTAATAACGCCATTCCAGGGCACTACACAGCAGCAAAAGGATATGACTTGTTGTAAGTTTTCTTCTTTTACTTCCTTATCTTGCTCAAAAATGAGCCATTTGGGAGCCCTTGAGTACTCGGATAGCAAAGGCCACAATTATAGTACCTTTTTGTGTCTCAGCCAACTAAAC